>NC_134488.1:2992089-3131771 GCF_040206685.1 Ascaphus truei
CACATACACACACTCCCCCCCACATACACACACTCCCCCCCCACATACACACACTCCCCCCCCCACATACACATACTCCCCCCCCACATACACACACTCTCCCACTCCCCACATACACACACTCCCCCACCCCTCACATACACACACTCCCTCACCCCCCACATACACACACTCCCCCACCCCCCACATACACACACTCCCCCCCTACATACACACACTCCCCCCCACATACACACACTCCCCCCCACATACACTCCCCCCCCACATACACTCCCCCCCACATACACACACTCCCCCACCCCCCACATACACACACTCCCCCACCCCCCACATACACACACTCCCCCCACATACACCCCCCCACATACACACACTCCACCCCCACATACACACACTCCCCCACCCCCCACATACACACACTCCCCCCCCCACATACACACACTCCCCCCCCACATACACACACTCTCCCACTCCCCACATACACACACTCCACCACCCCTCACATACACACACTCCCCCACCCCCCACATACACACACTCCCCCCCCACATACACACACTCCCCCCCACATACACACACTCCCCCCCCACATACACACACTCCCCCACCCCAACATACACACACTTCCCCCCCACATACACACACTCCCCCCCCACATACACACACTCCCCCCCCACATACACACACTCCCCCCCCACATACACACACTCCCCCCCACATACACACACTCCCCCCCCCCACATACACACACTCCCCCCCCCCACATACACACACTCCCCCCCCACATACACACACTCCCCCCCCGACATACACACACTCCCCCCCACATACACACACTCCCCCCCCCCACATACACACACTCCCCCCCACATACACACACTCCCCCCCACATACACACACTCCCCCCCCACATACACACACTCCCCCCCCCACATACACACACTCCCCACCCACATACACACACTCTCCCACCCCCCACATACACATAGTCCCCCACCCCCGACATACACACACTCCCCCACCCCCCACATACACACACTCCCCCTCACATACACACACTCCCCCCCCCACATACACACACACCCCCCCACATACACACACTCCCCCACCCCCCACATACACACACTCAACCCCACATACACACACTCCCCCCCCCACATACACACACTCCCCCCCCACATACACACACTCCCCCCCCACAAACACACCCTCCCCCCCCACATACACACTCTTCCCCCCCACATACACACACTCCCCCCCCCACATACACACACTCCTACCCCCACACACACACTCCCCCCCCACATACACACACTCCCCCCCCACATACACACACTCCCCCCCCCACACACACACTCCCCCCCACACCCCACACAAAGTGGAGAACAGCGACGGACGGACAGATGGATGGGGGGGGCGGGGGACAGAAGGAAGGCCTGCTTTTTGAGCCTCGCGATCACGCACCACCACTCCTTCCCCCCCACATACACACATTCCCCCCCCCACATACACACACTCCCCCCCCACATACACACACTCCCCCACCCCCACATACACACACTCCCCCACCCCCCACATACACACACTCCCCCCCCACATACACCCCCCCCCCCACATACACACACTCCCCCACCCCCCACATACACACACTCCCCCACCCCCCACATACACACACTCCCCCCCCACATACACACACTCCCCCCCCACATACATACACTCTCCCCCACATACACACACTCCCCCCCACATACACACACTCCCCCCACATACACATACTCCCCCCCCACATACACACACTCCCCCCCACATACACACACTCCCCCCCCACATACACACACTCCCCCCCCACGTACACACACTCCCCCACCCCCACATACACACACTCCCCCACCCCCACATACACACACTCCCCCCCCACATACACACACTCCCCCCCCACACACACACTCCCCCCCCACACATACTCCCCCCCCACATACACACACTCCCCCCCCCCACATACACCCCCCCACACACACACACTCCCCCCACACCCCACACAAAGTGGAGAACAGCGACAGACGGACGGATGGATGGGGGGGGGGGGACAGAAGAAAGGCCTGCTTTTTGAGCCTCGCGATCGCGCACCACCACTCCCCCCCACATACACACACTCCCCCCCACATACACACACTCTCCCACTCCCCACATACACACACTCCCCCACCCCTCACATACACACACTCCCCCACCCCCCACATACACACACTCCCCCCCCACATACACACCCCCCCCCCACATACACACACTCCCCCCCCACATACACACACTCCCCCACCCCAACATACACACCCCCCCCCCACATACACACACTCCCCCCCCACATACACACACTCCCCCACCCCAACATACACACACTTCCCCCCCACATACACACTCCCCCCCACATACACACACTCCCCCCCACATACACACACTCCCCCCCACATACACACACTCCCCCCCCACATACACACACTCCCCCCCCCACATACACACACTCCCCCCCCACATACACACACTCCCCCCCCACATACACACACTCCTCCCCCACATACACACTCCCCCACCCCCCACATACACTCCCCCACCCCCCACATACACACACTCCCCCCCCACATACACACACTCCCCACCCACATACACACACTCTCCCACCCCCCACATACACACAGTCCCCCACCCCCCACATACACACACTCCCCCCCCACATACACACACACACCCCCACATACACACTCCCCCACCCCCCACATACACACACTCCACCCCACATACACACACTCCCCCCCCACAAACACACACTCCCCCCCCGACAAACAGACCCTCCCCCCCACATACACACTCTTCCCCCCCACATACACACACTCCCCCCCCCACATACACACACTCCCACCCCCCCACACACACTCCCCCCCACATACACACACTCCCCCCCCACATACACACACTCCCCCCCCCCACACACACACTCCCCCCCACACCCCACACAAAGTGGAGAACAGCGACGGACGGACAGATGGATGGGGGGGGGGCGGGGGACAGAAGGAAGGCCTGCTTTTTGAGCCTCGCGATCACGCACCACCACTTCTTCCCCTCACATACACACATTCCCCTCCCCACATACACACACTCCCCCCCCACATACACACACTCCCCCACCCCCACATACACACACTCCCCCAGCCCCCACATACACACACTCCCCCCCCCACATACACACACTCCCCCACCCCCCATATACACACTCCCCCCCCCACATACACACACTCCCCCCCCCACATACACACACTCCCCCCCCACATACACACACTCCCCCACCCCCCACATACACACACTCCCCCACCCCCCACATACACACACTCCCCCCCCACATACACACACTCCCCCCCACATACATACACTCTCCCCCACATACACACACTCCCCCCCACATACACACACTCCCCCCACATACACACACTCCCCCCCCACATACACACACTCCCCCCCACATACACACACTCCCCCCCCACATACACACACTCCCCCCCCCCACGTACACACACTCCCCACCCCCACATACACACTCTCCCACCCCCACATACACACACTCCCCCCCCACATACACACACTCCCCACCACACACACACTCCCCCCCACACATACT
This sequence comes from Ascaphus truei, assembly GCF_040206685.1. NCBI lineage: Eukaryota > Metazoa > Chordata > Amphibia > Anura > Ascaphidae > Ascaphus > Ascaphus truei. Next base: position 2,995,757 of record NC_134488.1, read on the forward strand.
CCCCCCCACATACACACACTCCCCCCCCCCACATACACACACACCCCCCCACACACACACACTCCCCCCCACACCCCACACAAAGTGGAGAACTGCGTCGGACGGACGGATGGATGGGGGGGGGGACAGAAGAAAGGCCTGCTTTTTGAGACTCGCGATCGCGCACCACCACTCCCCCCCACATACACACACTCCCCCCCACATACACACACTCCCCCCCCACATACACACACTCCCCCACCCCCCACATACACACACTCCCCCCCCACATACACACACTCCCACCCCCCACAAACACACACTCCCCCCCACATACACACACTCCCCCCCCAAATACACACACTCCCCCCCCACATACACACACTCCCCCCCCACATACACACACCCCCCCCACATACACACACTCCCCCACCCCCCACATACACACACTCCCCCACCCACCACATACACACACTCCCCCACCCCAACATACACACACTCCCCCCCACATACACTCACTCCCCCCCCACATACACACACTCCCCCCCACATACACACACTCCCCCCCACATACACACACTCCCCCCCCACATACACACACTCCCCCCCCCACATACACACACTCCCCCCCCACATACACACACTCCCCCCTGACATACACACACTCCCCCCCCCACATACACACACTCCCCCCCCCACATATACACACTCCCCCCCCACATACACACACTCCCCCCCCCACATACACACACTCCCCCCCCCCCACATACACACATTCCCCCACCCCCCACATACACTCCCCCACCCCCCACATACACACACTCCCCCCCCACATACACACACTCCCCCCCACATACACACACTCTCCCACCCCCCACATACACACACTCCCCCACCCCCCACATACACACACTCCCCCACCCCACACATACACACACACCCCCTCACATACACACACTCCCCCCCTCCACATACACACCCCCCCCACATACACACACTCCCCCACCCCCCACATACACACACTCCCCCACCCCCCACATACACACACTCCCCCACCCCAACATACACACACTCCCCCCCACATACACACACTCCCCCCCCACATACACACACTCCCCCCCCACATACACACACTCCCCCCCACATACACACACTCCCCCCCACATACACACATTCCCCCCCCACATACACACACTCCCCCCCCCACATACACACACTCCCCCCTGACATACACACACTCCCCCCCCAACATACACACACTCCCCCCCCCCACATACACACACTCCCCCCCCACATACACACACTCCCCCCCACATACACACACTCCCCCACCCACATACACACACTCCCCCACCCCCCACATACACACACTCCCCCCCACATACACACACTCCCCCCCACATACACACACTCCCCCCCACATACACACACTCCCCCCCACATACAAACACTCCCCCACCCCCCACATACACTCCCCCACCCCCCACATACACACACTCCCCCCCCACATACACCCACTCCCCCCCACATACACACACTCTCCCACCCCCCACATACACACACTCCCCCACCCCCCACATACACACACTCCCCCACCCCCCACATACACACACACCCCCTCACATACACACACTCCCCCCCCCACATACACACACTCCCCCACCCCCCACATACACACACTCCCCCCCACATACACACACTCCCCCCCACATACACACACTCCCCCCCACATACACACACTCCCCCCCACATACACACACTCCCCCCCCACATACACACACTCCCCCACCCCCCACATACACACACTCCCCCCCCACATACACACACTCCCCCCCCACATACACTCCCCCACCCCCCACATACACTCCCCCACCCCCCACATACACACACTCCCCCCCACATACACACACTCTCCCACCCCCCACATACACACACTCCCCCACCCCCCACATACACACACTCCCCCACCCCCCACATACACACACACCCCCTCACATACACACACTCCCCCCCCACATACACACACTCCCCCACCCCCCACATACACACACTCCCCCCCACATACACACACTCCCCCCCACATACACACACTCCCCCCCACATACACACACTCCCCCCCACATACACACACTCCCCCCCACATACACACACTCCCCCCCCCACATACACACACTCCCCCCCCCACATACACACTCTTCCCCCCCCACATACACACACTCCCCCCCCACATACACACACTCCCACCCCCACACACACACTCCCCCCCCACATACACACACTCCCCCCCCACATACACACACTCCCCCCCCACACACTCCCCCCCACACCCCACACAAAGTGGAGAACAGCGACGGATGGACAGATGGATGGGGGGGGGGCGGGGGACAGAAGGATGGCCTGCTTTTTGAGCCTCGCGATCACGCACCACTACTCCTTCCCCCCCACATACACACATTCCCCCCCCACATACACACACTCCCCCACCCCCACATATACACACTCCCCCACCCCCCACATACACACACTCCCCCAGCCCCCACATACACACACTCCCCCCCCCACATACACACACTCCCCCACCCCCATATACACACTCCCCCCCCCCACATACACACACTCCCCCCCAACATACACACACTCCCCCACCCCCCACATACACACACTCCCCCACCCCCCACATACACACACTCCCCCCCCACATACACACACTCCCCCCCCACATACATACACTCCCCCCCACATACACACACTCCCCCCCACATACACACACTCCCCCCCACATACACACACTCCCCCCCCCACATACACACACTCCCCCCCCACATACACACTCTTCCCCCCCCACATACACACACTCCCCCCCCACATACACACACTCCCACCCCCACACACACACTCCCCCCCCACATACACACACTCCCCCCCCACATACACACACTCCCCCCCCACATACACACACTCCCCCCCCCACACACTCCCCCCCACACCCCACACAAAGTGGAGAACAGCGACGGATGGACAGATGGATGGGGGGGGGGGGCGGGGGACAGAAGGATGGCCTGCTTTTTGAGCCTCGCGATCACGCACCACTACTCCTTCCCCCCCACATACACACATTCCCCCCCCACATACACACACTCCCCCACCCCCACATATACACACTCCCCCACCCCCCACATACACACACTCCCCCAGCCCCCACATACACACACTCCCCCCCCCACATACACACACTCCCCCACCCCCATATACACACTCCCCCCCCCACATACACACACTCCCCCCCAACATACACACACTCCCCCACCCCCCACATACACACACTCCCCCACCCCCCACATACACACACTCCCCCCCCCCACATACACACACTCCCCCCCCACATACATACACTCCCCCCCACATACACACACTCCCCCCCACATACACACACTCCCCCCACATACACACACTCCCCCCCCCACATACACACACTCCCCCCCCACATACACACACTCCCCCCCCCACGTACACACACTCCCCCACCCCCACATACACACACTCCCCCACCCCCACATACACACACTCCCCACCCCCACATACACACACTCCCCCCCCACACACATACTCCCCCCCCACACACAATCCCCCCCCACATACACACACTCCCCCCCCACATACACACACCCCCCCCACACACACACACTCCCCCCCACACCCCCCACAAAGTGGAGAACAGCGACGGACGGACGGATGGATGGGGGGGGGACAGAAGAAAGGCCTGCTTTTTGAGCCTCGCGATCGCGCACCACCACTCCCCCCCCACATACACACACTCCCCCCCCACATACACACACTCCCCCCCCACATACACACACTCCCCCCCCACATACACACACTCCCCCCCCCACATACACACACTCCCCCCCCACATACACACACTCCCCCCCACATACACACACTCCCCCCCACATACACACACTCCCCCCCACATACACACACTCCCCCCCCACATACACACACCCCCCCACATACACACACTCCCCCACCCCCCACATACACACACTCCCCCACCCCCACATACACACACTCCACCACCCCCCACATACACACACTCCCCCACCCCCACATACACACACTCCCCCCCACATACACACACTCCCCCCACACATACACACACTCCCCCCCCACATACACACACTCCCCCACCCCCCACATACACCCCCCCCACATACACACACTCCCCCCCACATACACACACTCCCCCCCACATACACACACTCCCCCCCCACATACACACACTCCCCCCCCCACATACACACACTCCCCCCCACATACACACACTCCCCCCCCACATACACACACTCCCCCCCACATACACACACTCCCCCACCCCCACATACACACACTCCCCCACCCCCACATACACACACTCCCCCACCCCCACATACACACACTCCCCCACCCCACATACACCCCCCCACATACACACATTCCCCCCCACATACACACACTCCCCCCCACATACACACACTCCCCCCCCCACATACACACTCCCCCACCTCCCACATACACACACTCCCCCCCACATACACACACTCCCCCCCACATACACACACTCCCCCCCACATACACACACTCACCCACCCCCCACATACACACCCCCCTCCACATACACACACTCCCCCCCACATACAGACACTCCCCCCCACATACACACACTCCCCCCCCACATACACACACTCCCCCCCCCACATACACACACTCCCCCCCCACATACACACACTCCCCCACCCCCACATACACACACTCCCCCACCCCCACATACACACACTCCCCCACCCCCACATACACACACTCCCCCACCCCCACATACACACACTCCCCCACCCCCACATACACACACTCCCCCACCCCACATACACACACTCCCCCCCCACATACACACACTCCCCCCCCACATACACACACTCCCCCCCACATACACACAGTCCCCCACCCCCACATACACACACTCCCCCCCACATACACACACTCCCCCCCACATACACACACTCACCCACCCCCCACATACACACCCCCCTCCACATACACACACTCCCCCCCACATACACACACTCCCCCCCACATACACACACTCCCCCCCCCACATACACACACTCCCCCCCCCACATACACACACTCCCCCCCCACATACACACACTCCCCCCCCACATACACACACTACCCCACCCCCACATACACACACTCCCCCACCCCCACATACACACACTCCCCCCCCCACATACACACACTCCCCCCCACACACACTCCGCCCCCCCACACACACTCCCCCCCCACACACACTCCCCCCCCACACACACTCCCCCCCCCACACACACACTCCCCCCCACACCCCACACAAAGTGGAGAACAGCGACGGACGGACGGATGGATGGATGGGGGGGGGGGGCGGGGGACAGAAGAAAGGCCTGCTTTTTGAGCCTCGCGATCGCGCACCACCACTGCCCGCCCCCACGCCCATCTTCCGCAACATGCGGACCGGGGGCAAAGGGAGCACCAAGGGTGCAAGGGGGAGGCGCAGAAAGGGGGTGAGCGGCAAGGGGGGTGAGCGCCAAAGGGGGTGAGTGGCAAGGGGGGTCAGCGCCAAAGGGGGTCAGTGGCAAGGGGGGTCAGCGGCAAGGGGGTTCAGAGCCAAAGGGGGTCAGCGGCAAGGGGGGTCAGCGGCAAGGGGGGTCAGCGCCAAAGGGGGGTTCCGGCAAGGAGGGTCAGCAGCAAGGGGGGTCAGCAGCAAGGGGGGTGAGCACCTCTACCCCGGGTCCTTGTGGCTGCCCGCCCGGCAGGGGGACATCGCGCAGCAGGCAGAGGAGCGGGAAGGCAGAGACACCCTCACCGTGTGCTCTGCACAAAGCGGAAGCCCCACCCCCAGCTTCCTCTGACCTGCCTGCGACCAATCCCCTGCATCCCGGCCGGCATTCTAAGTCCCGCCTCCTTCATTCAAACCCATGCGGCCCTTCATCCAATCACCTGGCAGCATTCACTCACACAGAGAATACTTACCAGCTGCCGGATCCTCTTCAGCGCCGCCGTAACTGGGACACATTGGGTGGGCCGCACAGATACTCGGTGTGGGCCGCATGTGGCCCGCGGGCCGCGAGTTTGACATGCCTGCATTTCACTAATACTTTTATTTTTCTTCCTCAGAATAGAAACTTTGTCATTAGGCTGAGAACGGCAAATGTGAGAAACAAGGTGATTCTGGCGCAACAGCCAAAAGTGGGTCCCAAACAAGTAATGTTAAAAATATTCCTTTATTGATCCATCTAAAAAAAGTGGAGGCACTCACCCTCCTACGCGTTTCGTGTTACAAAAACACTTTATCAAGGAGTCCTTGATAAAGTGTTTTTGTAACACGAAACGCGTAGGAGGGTGAGTGCCTCCACTTTTTTAGATGGATCAATAAAGGAATATTTTTAACACTACTTGTTTGGGACCCACTTTTGGCTGTTGCGCCAGTATCACCTTGTTTCTCAGATTTACCTCTCTACTCCAGGCTGCACGCTTTCCTGGACTTCAGGATTAAGAGATTTCTGTGAGTACTTTCTTATTCATGATTGTTCAATGTGAGTCCAGGGACCATCCCAATGAGGGTTTGATGTTTTTTTTTAGCCTTACACCTTACCCTTTAGGCTAATATTGGCCCACCTGAGGACCTTACTACTTTCAAGCAGTTTATCCATATCCCTATCCAGTCCTGTTTTATGCATACATATTGAAGGGATTCAGTGCTGAAGCGCCTTTGTCACTTTGAAATGAGAATGGCAAATGGAGGGATTTCGATGGATAATATTGCTTTTTGTAACGATGCTTGCACACTGCTGAATCTGAATCGGTGCCATTTTTATTGATTAGGATAGAATAACTGAGCTTTTTTACATACTTTTTTACATACTGTAATGTATAATGAACCCCAAAAATAATAAGTATGCATTTATTCTGTACATGTATTACAGTACAGTATGTGTGTTCTACTGTAATAATAAAACAAATACCGATAATGCGTTTTAATACTGTTTTGATGTACTGTAATGCGCATGCCTACAGTATACTGTACAGTACTGTACGATATGCCTCATGGAACTGTATACAGTAGTACACAACATTTTTACAGGTGGGTGCAGTAAGTAAAAAAACATTAATGGTGTCCAGTAAGTACAAACATACAGGTATATTTAAAAAAAGCAGCAATTTTTTTTATTGGTGGGTGCAGTAAGTAAAAAAACATTAATGGTGTCCAAGTACAGTAAAAACATTGACAGTATCAATACAATGTAGAACAATCAACATTATTTTTGTTGGTGGAGTACTGTAAGTAAAAAAACATTTCCGTGTACTGTAATTAAAAACATATTAGAATACAATTTAAAACAATGAACAAGTCAGAAATAAATCAACATTTTAACAGACGACCAATCACGAAGCGAATTCGATCCCCAGCAGATTGTCCTTCCAGGGCCGATACCTTGTATGCTGCGAAATGCCATTAATGGAGTCTCGCACGATTTTCATTAAAGGATCGGTAATTGTAAAATAGCGCCACAATTCCTCCACAATAGTCTTTCTTAAATTTTCAGGAAGAGCCTTTTTGTCGCGATTCCCTTCGTAGTTTACATTGTGGGCCCACCCGCACTACACCGGGTAGGACACGTGGTGCTTCAAAGGTTTTCTTTATTAGCCTTAGCCTTTTGCTTTGGCCTTGGCTTGGAAACGGCTGCCGCCTTTCGCTTTTTCTGCATGACAGGCAGGGCAGAGGCGAGTGTGTTCCTGCGTCCGTAGAATCCATGGAAGCTGATGGCACAATGCAGTATCTGGACAAGGGCAAGTTCAGATACAGATCATCGAGTGGGAGGCTATGCAATGTGTGTCACCTTTTATGCATGGCGACGAGGTGCAGGTGTTAAAAGTGGGCGTACTCTAATATGAGTCATTAAAGTATAAATACACCATCCATTTTGTGGATTCACTGCACATTGAATACACATCGACTAAACATCGAATATATTCTTGTGCTTGTATTTCTTTCTAAACGCAGCGATGTCTGTTAAAAAGATTTCTAAGGATCTCAGCATGAGAATAAAGGAGATGTACTCGAGATGACAACGAATTGCGGCTATTCAACGCTGGCTAAGTACTTCTGGCCTCGTTGTACCAGCAGCAATCGTGAGCTATCATGCCCACGGTAAGACCAAAAAAGTCAAGAAGACACCAATGGTAACTACCGCGTAAGTACTGTACTACTAAAGTAATTGTCACTCACTTCATTATTACTCATTATAGGCTAAAGCAGTAAAATTCAGAGCATTATTGAAAACCCTGCTCTCTGATTGGTTAAAATTCCGGGCATTATCCAATCAGTAATGCCCGGAATTTAAGCAGCAGAATATGTAGTTTTCAATGTGTTTATTTCCAGCCAATGAGCTTTCAGAACAGCTGAGACAGGGCAGGGGATTCATCTGATCGAAGTAACAGCCCTGAGACAGGGCAGGGGATTGGTCAGGACGTATCAGCCACGGGTTGACTCCTCCCCCTCCCGAGCTGACTGAGATTTTCTGAGCAGATTCAGTTGATTTTTGGGGGGGGGGGGGGGAGTGGATATCTGTAAAGCAAATAAGTAAGTGGCTGTCTGCAGTTTCTTTGTGGCTGCAGTTTGTGTGTCAGTAGATGTGTGTGTGTGCTGTGCTGTTGTATATCTGTGTATAGGTGCTGTGTGTGTGTGTGTGTGTGTCAGTGTCAGCAGCAGTGTTTATGTGTGTAGCAGCAGTGTGTGTGTGTGTGTGTGTGTGTGTGTGTGTGTGTAGAGGTGCTGTGTTGTGTGTAGAGGTGCAGTGTTGTGTGTATGTTGTGTGTGTATGTTGTGTGTGTATGTTGTGTGTGTGTGTATGTTGTGTGTGTAGAGGTGCAGTGTTGTGTGTGTGGGGTGTGTGAAGAGGTGCTGTGTTGTGCTGTGTTGTGTGTAGAGGTGGGGGAGGGGGAGTGCAAAGCTTAGTAAGTGGCTGCATTTTTTATTGTGGCTGCAGTGTGGGTTTGTGTGTGTGTGTGCTGTGCTGTTGTATGTGTAGCAGCAGTTTGTGTGTGTGTAGAGCTGATGTGTGTGTGTATAGAGCTCCAGTGTGTGTGTGTGTGTGTGTGTGTGTGTGTGTGTGTGTGTGTGTGTGTGTCAGCAGCAGTGTTTATGGGTGTAGCATGTGTGTAGCAGCAGTTTGTGTGTGAAGAGCTGCTTTGTTGTTTGTGTGTGTGTGTGTGTGTGTGTGTGTGTGTGTGTGTGTGTGTGTGTGTGTGTGTGTGTAGAGCTGCTGTGTTGTGTGTGTGTAGAGCTGCTGTGTTGTGTGTGTGTGTAGAGCTGCTGTGTTGTGTGTGTGTAGAGCTGCTGTGTTGTGTGTGTAGAGCTGCTGTGTTGTGTGTGTAGAGGTGCTGTGTTGTGTGTGTATATGTGCTGTGTTGTGAGTGTAGAGGAGGTGCTGTGTTGTGTGTCTAGAGCTCCAGTGTGTGTGTGTGTGTAGAGGTGCTGTGTTGTGTGTGGTGTGCTGTTGTGGGTGTGTGTGTAGCAGCAGTTTGTGTGTGTGATTGTGTGTGTGTGTGTGTGTACACACAGAGGGGGCGGCAGTGTTTGATATAGATATCTGCAGTATATAGAGATGGTTTCATGTATTCACCATTTTATTTTAATAAAAAAATCTATTTAACTATACAAGTTTCTATTATTTATGAAAAAAGTCTACATTTAGCCTATAATAGTAATAACCCCTCAGAACAGGGCATTACTGGCCAATAATGCCCTGGCTGGGTTAAAGTATTGTATTGTATGTCTTTATTTATACTGTATAGCGCCATTAATGTACATAGCTCTTCACAGTAGTAATACATGTGGTAATCAAATAAATAACAGATAATATAAATAACAGATCATGGGAATAAGTGCTTTAGACATAAAAGTAACATTAAAGCTGCAGTTCAGTCTTTTTTTTTTTTACTTCAATAGTTTTATGTGGGCAATCTCTAATTACCTAAAGAACTGTATAGCTGCCAGTCAATTCGTTCTCCATGTATTGATAGGCGAAATTTGGTGACATAATTAGTGAAGGGATCTGTTTATATTCTGCTTGTCTATCAGTGGAAGCTCATGAATATTCATGAGCAATCCTGCACTGACATGTGCTAGAGGGAGGGCAGGGCTGACAAAGGGGTGTGCCAGGGCTTGTGACAGGACATGAAGGGGCAGTGCCTTAGCAAATGGCTGTTAAAATACATAACAAGAAAGTTGGTCTTTAAAAGTTTTTTTAAAAACAGAAAATGCTAAAAGTATTTTTTCTTACTACAGAACTGATTTATTAAAAAAAAAACACACATGCAGGATATTGACTGAACTGCAGCTTTAAGGAGGGGGAGTCCCTGCCCCGAGGAGCTTACAGTCTAATTGGTAGGTAGGTAGAACGTACAGAGACAGTAGGAGGGAGTTCTAGTAAGTGCGTCTGCAGGGGGCCAAACTTATGTATCATGTGTTCAGAATATCCACAGTGCTATTCATATGCTTCTTTAAACAAGTTTGTCTTAAGGTGGGTCTTAAAGGTGGATAGAGAGGGTGCTAGTCGGGTACTGAGGGGAAGGGCATTCCAGAGGTGTGGGGCAGTCAGTGAAAAAGGTTTAAGGTGGGAGAGGGCTTTAGATACAAAGGGGGTAGAAAGAAGACATCCTTGAGAAGAACGCAAGAGTCTGGATGGTACATAACGAGAAATTAGGGCTGAGATGTAAGGAGGGGCAGAAGAGTGTAAAGCTTTAAAATTGAGGAGAAGAATGGAGTGTGAGATGAGGGATTTGATCAGAAGCCAGGAGAGGGATTTCATGAGGGGAGATGCGGAGACAGATCTAGGAAAGAGTAGAGTGATTCTGGCAGCAGCATTTAGGATAGATTGTAGGGGAGACAGGTGAGAGGCAGGAAGGCCGGACAGCAGGAGGTTACAGTAATCAAGACGGGAGAGAATGAGGGCCTGAGTCAGAGTTTTAGCAGTCGAGCAACAGAGGAAAGGGCGTATCTTTGTTATATTGCGGAGGAAAAAGCGACAAGTTTTAGAAATGTTTTGAATGTGAGGGGCGAATGTGAGAGAGGAGTCGAGTGTGACCCCTAGGCAGCGTGCTTGGGCTACTGGGTGAATGATTGTCGTTCCAACAGTAATGTGGAAGGAGGTAGTAGGGCCAGGTTTGGGAGGAAGTATGAGGAGCTCTGTTTTAGCCATGTTGAGTTTAAGGCGTCGGAGGGCCATCCAGGATGATATAGCAGAGAGACATTCAGAAACTTTGGTTTGTATAGCAGGTGTAAGGTCAGGTGTTGAAAAGTATATTTGTGTGTCGTCGGCATAAAGGTGATAATTAAACCCAAAAGATGTTATTAGGTCACCTAGAGAGAGTGTGTACAGAGAAAAGAGAAGAGGTCCCAGGACAGAGCCCTGGGGTACCCCCACAGAGAGATCAATAGAGGAGGAGGTGTTAGCAGAAGTGACACTGAAAGTATGATGGGAGAGGTAAGAAGAGATCCAGGATAGAGCTTTGTTCCGAATTCCAAGAGTATGAAGAATGTGGAGGAGAAGAGGGTGGTCCACGGTGTCAAATGCTGTAGAGAGGTCGAGTAATATGAGCAGAGTGTGATGACCTCTGTCTTTGGCAGCATGGAGTTCGTCAGTTATTTTAGTGAGGGCTGTTTCCGTGGAGTGAGCAGTGCGGAAGCCAGATTGTAGAGGGTCTAGGAGAGAATAGGTGTTGAGAAAATGGAGCAAGCGAGAGAATACAAGACGTTCAAGGAGTTTTGAGGCAAAAGGCAGGAGGGAGACAGGTCGATAGTTAGAAAGACAGGTAAGGTCAAGCTTGCTGTTTTTGAGTAATGGTATGACTGTTGCATGTTTGAAGGAGGATGGAAAGGTTTCAGAGCAGAGGGAGGAGTTGAAAATGTGTGTGAGCATAGGGATTATAGTAGGAGCAAGAGGTTTTAGGAGATGGGAGGGAATGAGGGCAAGTGGTAGAGGGAGAAGAGGCGATCAACAGCGACACATCCCCCTCTGAGACAGTGGAAAAAGAGTCAAGGAAGGCAGGAGGAGAGTTAGGAAGAGGTGTAGGATGGGAGGAAGAAACAGAGGGGATGTTCTGCCGTATGGATTCCACATTTTCCTTAAAATAGTCAGCAAAGTCCTGAGCGGAGATGGAGGAAGGAGAGGCAGCTGAGGGTGGTTTGAGTAGAGTATCAAAGACAGAGAACAGTTGGCGTGGGTTAGACTTGTGCATGTTGATTAGTGAAGAAAAGTAGGCTTGTTTAGCTTGCGAGAGGGCAGAGTTGAAACAGGATAGCATACATTTGTAGTGAAGGAAGTCTGCGAGAGTGTGAGACTTCCTCCAGAGGCGTTCAGAGGAACGAGTGGAGGAACGCAGCATGCGCGTGTGGGAATTTAGCCAGGGTCTAGGGTTAGAAGGGCGAGTGCGGCAGAGAGAAAGCGGGGCATGTAGATCAAGAGACGAGGACAAGACAGAGTTGTAGTTCCTGACCAGGTTGTCAGGGTCTGTAGCAGAGCTGAGAGAGGAGAGGGAGGAGTGTAAAGTGGACTCAAAGTCAGGTAAGTGAATAGAGCGCAGGTTTCTGCAGAACCGGGGGGTAGATGGAGGTGGAGAAGCGAGATAGGGAGAATGAGATGATATGATGGTCAGAGAGAGGGAAATGGAGAAATTGGAGAGAGAGAAGTTTTTAGTGAAAACCAGGTCTAAGTAGTGGCCATCCTTGTGGGTGCTGGCTGCAGTCCACTGTTGAAGGCCAAAAGAAGACGTTAGAGAAAGAAAGCGGGAAGCCCAGGGGAGAGAGGGGTCATCAATGTGGCAATTGAAGTCCCCAAGGAGAAGAACAGGGGAGTCTGAGGAGAGAAAGAAAGAGAGCCAGGATTCAAAGTGAGAGAGAAAGGCAGAAGGTGGATGAGTAGAGGTAGGTGGGCGATAGATGACCGCCACATGGACAGGGAGAGAAGATCTGGACAGTGTGAGCCTCAAAGGAGGGAAAAGCAAGAGAAGGAGGAATAGGAAGGGTGCGGTAACGGCAGAGGGGGGAGAGCAGGAGCCCCACGCCTCCACCCCTGCCATCAGTGCGCGGAGTGTGGGAGAAGGAAAGGCCACCATAGGAGAGGGCAGCTTCCAGAGCAGTGTCAGACTGGTGAGCCAGGTCTCAGTTATAGCAAATAGGAGTAGAGAGAGAAAAAAGTAATGTACAGAGAGGAACTTGTTAGAAAGGGAGCGAGCATTCCAAAGGGCACAGGAGAAAGGGAGAGAGGAGGGAGGGTGGAAGGGGATGGGTATGAGGTTGGAGGGGTTGACACCAGAAGGAGTAGAGGTTGCAATTGCAGGCGAGGACGAGCGCATGTAGGAATAAGGCAGGGACCAGGATTGGGAGAGATATCCCCAGAAGCAAGGAGGAGGAGCATGGATAGAAAGAGGATGTGTGAGGATGATTTGTAGGGGTGTTTTTTAGTGCAGGGGAAATAGCTGTGTGGTGTGAGAGGACGCAGGTAAGAAAGGAGTTCATGTGAACTTAGAAGTGGGGAAGGAAGGAGAGATGGAGATATATGAATAGAGTTAGAGACATAATGAGGCTGGTAAAAAGAAGTGCATAATTTGAGAAGAAGTGAAGTCACAGCAAATATAAATGGTAAAGGCAGCATCATAGCAGTAATGATGCAGTCTGGTATAGATGATTTCCTCCTTTCCAGTGTAGTTCAAATGCAGGAATCAGGGCCAGTTGGGGTGTTCACTTCTTTTGAACTTCCTTTTAAACTTCAGTTGTTCAGTAGAGTTGTTCAGTAGTCCTCCCACTTATAATGTGCCACTTGGATATATGCTGCAGGCAGACTAGCTGTTCTGACACAGTTTATATGGGCCTAAAAATTCACCTGACAGTATGGTTCTGTCTGCTTAATTAGCACATCTGAGGCACATTCAAACAGATGGTTTTCTACACAGGGTGTTCCCTGCCTAGGTGTCAAATCTTAATTCAATTAACAGTTGATGCAGACATGATTCAGATATGGGAGATTACCTAAGATTGTTTCAGTTTGCTTCGCCTTGGGCCTTCAACTCTTCCAGCCAGGGCATTATTGGCTTAATTATGACTCATGCACTCACAACCCCCCATTTCAGTACACAGTTTACACACACACACACACACACACACACACACACACACACACACACACACACACACACACACACACACACACACACACACACACACACACACACACACACACACACACACACACACACACACACACACACACACACACACTACCGTTAATATTATATATGTTATATATATATGTTATATACTGTATATATCTGTTATCCTGTATATATATACCTGTATATAGTACAATATTGTTATCACTGTATATTTATATAACTCTATTCTATACAGTATCTATTATTATTGTAATCGCTGTATATTTATACAGGCCATACTGTAGGCCTGAGCATAAATGATGTACTGTACCTGTACTTGTGGCCTACTGTAACGTATTGTTGTTTTTCCTTTAAACTGTAGGGAGACAACTGTTCTGGTTGACCGAATAAGTGAGGAGAATGATGAGAAGAGTGCCTTAAGGGTCAAAGACACTCTGCAGAAAAATCACAATCTAACCATATCAGAGACCAGCATTAAGAAGATGAGACGCTGGAAATATGGACGTGTGAGGTTAGTACTGGCCAGTACAGAAGGTGAAAAGTATGGTTTAATAAACTGTACTGTACCTAAAAAAGTATTCCTTGTCATTACAGTATAGAGCGTACCCTATGATAAGGGACGTCAACAAGATAAAGAGAGTGGTCCAGACACAGGCATGGATCGACAGTGGCGAAACATTTCAGGATTGCATCTTTACTGAAGAGTCTACTGTAACTCTGGAGAGATTTGCCACCTTTGCATTCCACAAAAAAGGACATATATCTATGAAGCCGCGTCCAAAACAGCCAGTGAAGATGCATGTGTGGGGTGCCATCTCTAGACGTGGACCAAGATGCATCGTTATCTTTGATGGTACAGTATAATAATGCACACAGTCACATGCTGTAGCCTTAAGCACTGTACTGTACTACTGTAGTGTGCATTATTTTGAGCACTTTTCTTTTCTTGTTACAGGAATCATGAATAAAGCTTTTTTCCATATAGTGCCTGAGATTGTGGAATACATCACACGTAAAATCCCAGATGGTCACCGTTTCTACCAGGACAACGATCTGAAGCACACCGCGTCAACTGCGCATATCCTTGCCTGCAGTATCAACTGGGTGAAGACGCAAGCGGAGTAAGTACGGTTACTGTGTCTCATTTTTTCCCACTGTTTACTGTGTATCTCTTTAACTAATTCTCCTTTTTTCCCCCTCCAATGACAGATCGCCAGACTTCAATCCTATCGAAATGGTCTGGCATCAGCTGAAGGACCATATCCGAAAAGTGGTGAAACCCTCAAAAAAGGATGAGTTGGCGAATGGCATAATGAGTTTTTGGAACGATGTGCTCACCGTGGAACGATGTAATAAATATATCAACCATATTGCGACTGTGTTGCCCATTGTGATAGAGCGTAATGGGCAAGCATCAGGAAGGTAGCATGGTACAGTACTGTACTGTAGTATGGTAAGTACAGGCACACCAAGTACAGCATTATACAGGTAAGTACAGTATGGCACAGATTGTTTTACAGTATACAGCATGCACTTTACTGCACTAATTTTTAATTTTCAGAGAGAGCTGCACTACCAATCTTGTTACAAAGTATTTTACAGTACAGTAGTTCCAGTATACAGTAGTTTGACAGTAGTAACTGCATACCGTTGTCCAATATGGAGTAGTTATACAGTACACAATGCAATTATATGCACTTAACTGCACTAATTTTAAATTTTTAGAGAGAGCAGCACTACCAATCTTGTTACAAAGTATTTTACAATATAGTAGTTCCAGTATACAGTAGTTTGACAGTAGTAACTGCATACAGTAGTCCAATATGGAGTAGTTATACAGTACACAATGCAATTATATGCACTTAACTGCACTAATTTTTTCTTTCCTTTTCAGAGACAGCTGGCTGCACTACAAAAGGACGGGTGGGGGGAGGGGGGTATCATGTGTAAATTGTGTGAACTGTGTGTATAGTGTATCTACAGTCATGATTTACACAAAAAAAACCCTCTCCCAATGAACTACAGAATGCAATGTGGCCATGACGAACAAGAGAAAGACTAAAAATTTGTATTACTGTTTTCATTATTATAAATGTACATTATTCATGATTATTTGTATTTTTCATTCTTCCATGATTATGCACCGGCCCTAAAATTTCAACTGACAGAAGAACTACAGTACACTACTGCACACTACTGTACGTGTACAAAGAAGATAAACACTGAAAATGATTATTTGTATTTTTTATTCCTGATAAAATAAAATAAATATTTAATTACATTCATGATAATCATAATCATTGAAACAGCCACCCCCCCCCAAGAATATTTTTGAAATCTCATTTTTTTTCTTTGAACTTTAAATTCACTGTGAATGTGTGTGTGTGTGTGTGTGGGGGGGGGGGGGGGGGGATTCTTCAAGAAGGCTTACATTTTTATTCATTGGTTACATTTTTATTCATTGGCTAATCAGATTAACATATTAAATTCGAGAAGGGTTTATCAGAAGTGCGCATGCGTTACCGTAAACAAAGCCTCAAAGGGTTGGGGGGGTGGAGGGGGTGGATGGATGAGTCATCATAATGGATTAGCATAATGGATTAGCCAAGCATTTGAAAATAAATGTGAAGTTATACACGCATGCGCATTAATAATCACCTAGGTCCCTTCCCAAAGAGGATTACACGCAGGCGCAGAGATGTGACACCAGGCTAGACTCGGGACGATTAAAAGCACAAAGCCAAGCATTTGCAAATGAATGGTTTGCGAGAGGTGTCGATAAGAAGTTGAAATCCTTGAGCCTTGTGTATGTCTGCGGGGGGGGGGGGGGAGGGGGTAAAGCTGCATGAAGGATTAGCTGTACTGTAGTTCAAAGACATATTTTGAACAGGTCATCATAATTTTTTGATCCCCACACCCTCAAATCAATAAAAATCACATAAAGCATGTGAATTACCAGTGTCGCATTAAAAAGCTACAGTACCGATAGAATATCAGAATAACAAGAATTTTTATGCAGGCACACGTCTGGAAACTAAACAAAAACAACAAAAGAAATATTTTTTTTTCTAGACTTGAATGTGAAGTTATACACGCATGCGCATTAATCATCAACTAGGTCCCTTCCCAAAGAGGATTACACGCAGGCGCTGAAATGTGACACCAGGCTCTGTGCGTTATACACGCAGGAATGTGATGACAGGTTCGGGATGATTGAAGCCAGAAAGCCATCTCGCTGGGAGAGGTGTCCAGTACTGTAGATAAGAAGTTGAAATAGTACTTTAGCCTTGTGTGTGTGCGGGGGTGAGAGGGAGAGCGTTGTATGCGCCGAAATGTGATTCTGTAACACCCCTATGCGTTTCAACAATGTTCAAATAAGACATACAGTACTGAACGGTTCACGCATAATATAAAGAGTATGAAAACAAGTAAAAGTACTTATTACAAAATACTGTAATACAGTACATACAGTACTGTATAGAAATGTGATAATTTTATATTCGAAGAAGACGCGACGCTATATTTTTGTAATACTGTATACTGTAAATATTCCATTTTACAAATACTGCGCGCACACACACACACAGACATAATGCATTAGACATCCATTAGACTTATTAGACTTTTAAGACAACAGCTCGCGAACGCCCACCTGTGTTTTTAGACGGTATTGCAGTATAGCAGACAGCGCTAAAAATCCGAGTGCTAACATACCGGAAAGCGCTCCGGAAAAAAAGAAAATATACTGCATCTGGCCGCGATTATCAGAGCGCCGCGGATCCGGCCACATTAGGATAAAGGCGGCCGCAGCTGTATCTTGCTTAACAAACTCCTGTGCTTTGGAATATGGAAGCATGCTTTAAACTTGTTTAATTCCTACCTGTCAGGTAGATCCCAACATGTGTCCATCTAAGGCTCTAACTCCAACCCCTTTTATATCACCTGTGTTGTCCTGCCAGGCTCTGTTCTGGGGCCCCTACTCTTCTCAGTGTTCATCAATGATCTTCCTACACCTTGTAAGGGAGCTTCAATACACATGTGTGCAGATGACACAATCTTAGTTGCACACAGCCCTAGCCTCTCCGACCTTGAACACATCCTTCAATCTGACTATTTGAGAATTGAAAATTGGATTTCCCAAAACAAACTGTTTTTAAACACTGACAAGACTGTAACCATGGTATTTGGGATCAATGCTAAATTTCTAAAGCTTCCAATGACTGAGCTCCAGATCAGAACCAACGCTAAAACCACCCTAACTCCTGTTACTAGTTTTAAATACTTGGGCATATGGTTTGACTCCCATTTAATATTCGGGATGCACATTGATACCCTGACATCCAAAACATATACCAAACTAGGTGTACTTGACAGGAACAAATCATCCCTATGTCTGCTTGTCAGAAAGCGTATCGCACAGAAGATGCTAATGCCAATTAGCAACAATGGGGAAATAGTATATGGCTCAGCACCCCAAACCCACCTTAGCAAACTTGACACATTCTACAATTCAATATGCCGTTTTGTTCTCCAATGCAACTACAGTACAACACACACCACTGCGAAATGTTCAACGAACTAGACTGGTCATCACTTGAGTCTAGGTGCAAAGTTCATCTTTCCCGTCTTACCTTCAAATACTTTCTGGGCAAGCTACTCATCTATCTGAAAAATCTCCTCACTCCTACCACATGCAGCACTTATCATCTGAGATCTGACTGCAAAAGACTGTTCATCGTCCCAAGGTTCAGCAAAGCATCCGGTCGCTCCTCTTCTCACTGTGCACCCCACAACTGGAACAACTAAAGCGGTCTCACATTTTAATCTGGTCTGTAACTGTTACATACACCTATAATATATAATCTCTAACTGTGCATGCAATGTCTTCTATATAATGTATACCCTGTTCACTTATGTCAACAAGAAAGATAAACACAAAAGCGCACCAAGATGAGAGATGTATAATGTATTACCAATAAATGAAAATAGTAAACACATGAATAAAATCTTTAATAATCCCCGATCGTAACGATGACTGCAGTGGTGGGGCGTCACATAAGGTATGCAGGGGCAATCACAGTCCTGGGAGATCTGTCCCGCGCGCTGGGGCCTGAAGAAGTTTACTTTGGTAGACGAAACGCGTCGCGACTATTGTGGCTGGCTGTTATGTAAGCTACTGCTAGTACTTACTCAAGTGTATCGTTTGTGATCGTTTCCGATCGTTTTCTAACGTGACCAAAACGGACAGGCATCCTAAGGACACCAGCAGAGGGCTTCGATTCCTGCGCATGCGCGCTACGCTTCTCACCACGCTCACACACGTGGATGATAGGAAGCACAACGGAGACAGCCCCAGCGCGCGGGACAGATCTCCTAGGACTGTGATTGCCCCTGCATACCTTATGTGACGCCCCACCACTGCAGTCATCGTTACGATCGGGGATTATTAAAGATTTTATTCATGTAAGTGTTTACTATTTTCATTTATTGGTAATACATTATACATCTCTCATCTTGGTGCGCTTTTGTGTTTATCTTTCTTGTTGACATTTGGTATCGCAGTCGGAGCCTTCTGGTGGAATCCACTTTTGGAGGTGGGGGAAGACACCTCAAAACACGAGAGCAGCAAAAGAACAGAGAGGAATCAACATTCCAGGTTTAAAGAGCCAGAGCGCGGACTGAACTTTTTCACTCCTGTTCACTTATGTAACTGTATTTGTAACGATGTATTATTTATCATCTTAACTCTATGCCCAGGACATATGTGAAAACGAGAGAACTCTCAATGTATTACTTCCTGGTAAAACATTTTATAAATAAATAAAATAACATATTTTACCCCCTAAGGCTCTTAATATTACCACTCTTTTACATTATAATTTACCTGATTTCCAATGGCCATTGTCAAAGGTTGGGGTTTATTGTTTTTTCTGTCACTTACTTTTTTTCTTTTTTTAAATGTATGTTTGCTTGTTCCCTTGCTATGTATTGTACACAAATTATTGTTGATAGCGTAAATTTAGAGTTATAAAGGTGTTGGACTCACATAGTGGCAACATTTTTGTTATCAGTCTAATTGGTTTTCTTAAAAAGGTTAAAACCCCTTAGCATAGGATGTTCACCTATGTGTTTTCTGTGTATAGATGTGCACAGAAGAGGTTTCTATTTTCTTCGGGTCTGTGTAATTTCAATTGTATGTGTAATCGTTCTATTCCTTTATCTCTTTGGCTATTAATCGCAGCATACAGATTTAGTAAGCCATACTGTCTTTGGTGCTGCCAAAGCCGCGATGATGCGGCCACACATGTCACTGTACCAAAGAATTAACGCTGCAGGGGGTCCCATTCAGAAGCAGGGATCCACCACAGCTCCATCGCCGCAGACTTTTGCTTGTTTTTCCATGGCGCCAGGGACAATAAGTATTGCTACATCTGTAGTTAGATTACAGAAAACAAAAGAAAAAATGTCTGGATCAACAACTTTATCTGTGGAGCCAAAAGCAGTCTTATCACTAAAGAGATTAGGTAAGGAACGTAAAAACTTGTCAAAACATTTGTTCTTATGGAAACATTAAAAAAGGTTGAAACAATTATTTAAAAAATGGTTATAATTGTCTGACTATTTTTTTTTAAGTAAAACTTCATTCGGGGCAGAGCCATCACAAAAAATCCAATAGGGAAAAAACCTGAAAATTGTCACCAAAAAAATAACGGAAGTGACTGACTGCACATGTGCAGAATTGTATTCTGCGCATGTGCAGCAGCAGTAGCATCACACACACACACGCACGCACGCACGCACGCACACACACACACACACACACACACACACGATATGTGCAAACTTCACTGTATTTTATCAATCAAATTGTACTTTCATGTTTATGATATTTATGGCATGAAACACTTTTGAGTGTGTCAAAACACACAGAAGTTTCACTTAGAACGCGTGTGCTTGGCACAAGCCTCCTTTTTTTAAAAGTGTTTCAATCACTTGTATTTAACTTATTAAACATGTCACAACCCCTTTAAAACATATTTACACAAGAGAAACCTTTGCACTACATGCTATAAGGTAAAATGTAAGAGCTACCCTAATAATTTCATGCTCGGCTCCCCAATATCTCAATTGTTTGCATGTTTGTGGAAATTTGCTGTTAGCAACCTTGTTGAATGTGCTCGTGTTGATGAACAGGAAGTGGCTTTACGCAGGTATAACACAGGTACCAAAACTCTGACAGCAGAGAACAAACCACATCTGAGTCAGGCAAAATATAACACGAGCACAATACCATGTTAATTAACAGATGAAATACATTATATTGAGGGCATACAGTGCAGTGAAAACATAGCAAAAGTAGAGTTTTGTGGGATATAGCCTCCCCTCAACATGTATCAGAGCACGATAACAAAGACACAAACATGGCAACAGCTATAAAAGTGACTGCTGGCATATTTTAAGGTACTGCAACAGTGTGTGTATTGATGCACAACACTTTGTAAATTAACTGTCTACATTAAAGCAACATAAACAGCTGTATGGTGCTCTATCTATAGATAAGAAGGCTTGTATAAGAAAGTTGATTTGGTACTATGACAAGTATCCAAAGTATTATCCATGGGTATCAGCAATGTACAACCAATAACTCAATGAAACACCACTAGTCCACTATATTTCGAATAGCTGGTAGAGATTCCACATGCACTGTATTAAGAATCCTCACATATTTGTGTCCAGACATATATGCATCGAAGTGGGCCAGAAATACATGGTGTAAAATGGAAGAGAGTAATGAACTCACATGTATATGGTCTTCTGACTGATTATGCTCCAAAAGGGTGTGCCTCCGTTTTCCACAGCATACACTTCAATCGGTTTCTGGAAAATAGAGCA
Source organism: Ascaphus truei (assembly GCF_040206685.1). Lineage (NCBI taxonomy): Eukaryota > Metazoa > Chordata > Amphibia > Anura > Ascaphidae > Ascaphus > Ascaphus truei. The sequence continues at coordinate 3,017,870 of NC_134488.1, forward strand.
CTACTTACAGTACATCAGGTTACAAAAATCAATTGCAAGAGAGTGTGTCCTATAAAAATAAGAATTTAATGGATCATCAGCAGCAATTTACATAGCTGGTCCCAGCCCCCTGCTACTGGATCCGGGTCATTTCCGAGTTGCTTGAAAAGGACCAGGTACATTGTAATTTCCGGGTACCCGGAATCATTATCTAAAATAAAAACAAGAGCAGCAAAATCGTTGCTTTTAGGATGGATTGAGTGTATAATACACAGATGGTTACCACACAGCAAGACCAGGATACTGGGACGGAAACCAATCCTTCAGGTAAGTAGTTCCAGATGGTGTCAGGACGTCATCCCTCCGCATCAAGCAGATGGCACAGTGCACTATCAATCCAGCTTGGGGTACACGTCTCATCAGGGGGAACACTTCTCCAGGATGAAGGGTATTCGGTATCCCAATTGCAGGGCAAACGTGCCTCACAGAGGTACAACCGTCCCGCCCACACGTAGTGAAAAGTCTATTGCGCGTGCGTGATGTGTAGTTTCAATCTCAAGGCTAAGAAACTCAGCAGGGAGCAAATTGTACTGCCACATAGAGCACCATGCGCAGAGTCTCAGCTGATTGTAATCGCGCCTCCGCAATACAGAGCTGAGCAGATTCGCTGACAGATGACACACAACAGCAGTGTGTAAGTACAATGGAACAGATAAATCGGACTAATAGTAATAAAATACTAATCCTACGCGTTTCGTAGCGAACAGGCTACTTCTTCAGGGATAATTCAGCACTGGTCAACAGATGCACTATATACCTACCCCGCTCCCCGTATTGGCTGGCTAATTAAGCACACACAACCAATCGGGTTAGAAGTGGCGGCAATCATGTCAGCTGTAGACTAATGCTGATGGCAAACACATTTAAACACAATCGGTTAAAATACAATTTATTAAAACACAAATATGAGACCTAAAATAGTCCTACAATAAAAGAAACAGAAATTAGTACAGATATCAACTCATATTGAATCTATCTGGTAATGAGAAGTTCATATTTTTAAACAGCAAACAGAGAGATTGAGGGGAGTGACAAACAGACTGGATTAGTATAGAGTCCACACATCTATATCTTCATTTAACCCTTTTGGAGACATAGTGTCCAATTTATGAATCCAAAATGTCTCCTGTGTTGAAAGGGTCTTAACTCTATCGCCCCCCTCCTATTACATGGGACATGTTGGATACCTTTAAATGAAGATGGATCCTTGTTATGGTACATCAAGAAGTGACGAGATACACTATGCTTTTCAAAACCACTCCTGATGTTCCTGATGTGTTCCTGAATGCGTATCTTCAGAGTACGCTTGGTTCTGCCAATGCAACCCGCAAGCACATTCGTGTAGGTATACAATAAAGACAGATGTACATAATATGAAGTCTTCAATGATGAAGATTTACTTAGATGTTTTAGAAATTACTTTTTTTTTTATCTGGATGAAGGAATTTGCAAACAGAACATTTGCCACAGGCATGATTACCTGAAGACTTAACACATAACCAACCTTTATTTCCTATATTACACTGTTCTTTACCAATATCACTAGGGACCCGCATATTTTTAAGATTTTTGGCTCTCCTATAGATAAACCTAGGTGTTTTAACAAGGTGAGTAAACAGAACAGAATCATTACACAGGATGTTCCAATGCTTAATAATGATATTCTCAATACTTTTTTTGAACTTTTTGTAATTGCTAATAAAAGCAATTTTATCATCAGTTTCAATTACTTCTTTCTTATTTTTTTGAATAAACATGTTGTCCCTATCCATAAGTCTCACTCTTGCAAGCTCCTTTTTAAGACCATCCATAGGATAGCCTCTTTCGATGAATCTAAGCAGAAGCTTGTTGGCCTATTGGTCAAAAACCTCAATATTACTACAGTTTCTCCTTAGTCTAGTAAATTGGCCACCTGGGATATTACGAATCCAGGAGTTCTTATGATTACTTATAGCCATCAGGAGATTGTTCATGTCTACTCCTTTGAAAAATGTCTCAGTATTCACAGCACCATCTTTTAAGATAATCAGTTTGAGATCTAGAAATTCCACTGACAATGGATCGGTGGTATGTGTGAAATTCAGATTGTAATTATTTTGATTAAAAAAAGACATGAATTGGTTAATGGACTCAAGGTCACCATCCCACACACACAAGATATCATCTATGTAGCGCCGCCAAACTATAATATTCTTACTGAATGGATTATTGGCCCAAATATACTGGCTTTCCCAATCTCCCACATACAGTACAGGTTTGCGAAACTGGGGGCAAAACTTGTCCCCATCGCTGTTACGTTCTGTTCTTGTTCTGTTCTTTTATTCTGTTCTTGATGTACCATAACAAGGATCCATCCTCATTAACATTTAAAGGTTTCCAACATGTCCCATGTAATAGGAGGAGGGGTGATAGAGTTAAGACCCTTTCAACACAGGAGACACTTTGGATTCATAAATTGGACACTATTCGGGGTATGCACTAAGCGGTGAGCTTTTGCACTGGCGTGAAAAAAATTATCATGTCCGCTAAAAAGTTAAGCCGGAGGCATGATTCACTAAGGAGTTCAGCGCATTCGGGATCGGACGTGCTCCAATCTGCCAGATCGTGCGTGCTTTCCCCCCCCCCCCCTGCTATCGTGCTTAAAGTTCAAGTACGATAGCTGATAGAAAAAAAAGCCTCCTGTAACATTTGCATGGAGATTCTGCATCTCCATGCACGGCTGGTACAGGCGATCGTGCATTAACAATTTACATTTTAATAATAGTGTACATGAGCAGGGGGTCTCCGGAGCTGAACCGCATTGGTTTCAGGTCTGGGAACCCCCTACTTCATGAGATACAGGCTCCGTTACGGGGCGCCGGTATCTCCTGCACATTTAAAGCTTCCGCGTCACGTGACCGGGACATTTCAATTCTGCAGGGGATACCGGTACCCCATAACGGGGTCTGTATCTCCTGAAGTAGGGGGTCCCCGAGGCTGAAACCAATGCAGTTCATCTCTGGAAACCCCCTGCTCATCTACACTACTGTCAAAACACACACAACAATAAACAATAATTAATTACCGTAGCGGATAGCCGCTATGGTAATGAAGCTGCATTAATGTACATTTTAAAATAGTGTGTGGGAGCAGGGGGTCCCCCGAGCTGAACCGCATTGATTTCTGGCTCAGAGACCCCCTGCTTCCAGAGCTACAGTGATTGAAGAGTAGAGCAAAGGAGCACAGCTGCCAGAAATAATCCTGAAGAAACAAATATCACGGGCAAACTTCAAAGATAAAACTGAAGGTGTTTAATGAATAAGCTCACAGGGAAATGAATATAGCCAACGCACCAACGCGTTTCATCCCGTGGGACTTTATCAAACACCTTGATAAAGTCCCACGGGATGAAACGCGTTGGTGCGTTGGCTATGTTCATTTCCCTGTTAGCTTATTCATTAAACACCTTCAGTTTTATCTTTGGAGTTTGCCCGTGATATTTGTTTCTTCAGGATTATTTCTGGCAGCTGTGCTCCTTTGCTCTACTCTTCAATCATTGTTCCTACACATCAGGACTGCACGCAGTGGAACTACTACTCATCATTGGATTACTGGACTTCAAGATACCCCCAAGGGCAGGTAATGGGCAATAGCCCTGATATTACTACCTCTGACCCTGTATTGGGGAAGCTTATATTTTGAGAGGGGTGTGCATTTTGACCATATCTGCAGTAGTCTGGCAGACTGACCGCTAGGTCTTTGTTTTGCCCCCCCTTAAATGCATAATACCTATATGACCTTATTGATGTCATAGTGTTCCGATCTCCAGTTATTTCTTCTACATCATGACGATTCATCAACAGTGTACACACATTTATTGAGCATCATTCTACACACAACTTTCCCGAGTTACAGGCCCTGGTATGGGGCATCAGATGCCAGTGTCGCTGCCAACTTTATAGCGTCCAAGACGCGACGTGGACGCTGTAAAGATGGCGGCGACACTGGTACCAATGCCCCATACCGGGGCCTGTAACTCAGGAAGCAGGGGGTCTCTGAGCCAAAAATCAATGCGGTTCAGCTCAGGAGACCCCCTGTTCCCCCACACTATTAATAAAAATACATTAAAACAGCTTCATTACCTTAGCGGATAGCCGCTAAGGAAATGAAGGGGTTAAGGCATGTCATGTTTATTGGGGACAATTGCCCCCAATAATCATTGCAATATACAACACACATCACCCCCCCCTCCCGCCCCCTAACACCTACAATACAGTAATGGGCAAAATTACTATTATCCACATATGGATAATAATTTATTTGCCCATTTACAAGACATGAATCACAATAAATACAGTAAATACATACTGTATTACACTTACCTTTTCCATGCACCCATGATGAAGGCCGTTTTCATCCTCATCCTGCCCATGTCCCCTCCGGGGCTGCAAAATATACACAAGAATAAAAATAGCCAATATAATGTCCCCTAACCCCTTAATTACCTTAGCGGTTAATAACCGCAATAGTAATTAAGGGGTTAAACCGCCCTCCCCATCACTCACTCGGGAGGCCTAAGCACCCTCCCCCACTACTCCCACCCATGAGGCCTAACCACCCTCCCCCACTACCCACATGGAGGCCTACCCACCCTGGCTTGGGGACAATACCCACTTCCCCCACCCCCGCTACAAACAATAAACATCACTATATTTATTTAACAATACATAATCCACCCCCTGTGCCCCCCCATAAATACATGATTTATTCTTTTACACACAGGGTTAATACCCAAGACCCACAGGAGTCACCGGTGGTCCTGGTGGGTGTCCGCAGGCCCCACAGTGTCCCAAAGGGGGGTGCCCACAGGGTCTGGAGGCCTGTGGGTGGTCCCCAGCAGGCGCCGTTGTCCTCCTGATGGTCTCCGCGGGTCACTGTGGGCCCCAAATGGGGTCTCCATGGGTGGGCCCGCGGGTGTCTGGCGGGCCCTGGGTCAGGCCCACAGGTGTCTGAGGGTCCTCAAGTGGTTCCCACAGGGGTCTGGGGGCTCTCATGTGGTCCCTACGGGTCAGATGTGGGACCCCCGGTTCTTCCCCGCAGATGTCCCCCGTGGGTCCGCAGCCTGGTACCCGTGGGCGTCTGGGGAGTCCTCAGGTGGTCTCCAGAGGTCCCTGCAAACCTAAGTAACCAACCCTGTATGTAAAAAAAATAAACCTGTCCAATACATTTAAATAAATATATACCCCCCCCACCCCCCAAACACATACAGTACAGTAATGTGCAAAATAACTATTATCCTGATATGGATAATAATTTTTTTGCCCATTATTAAACGCATACAACAACATCAATAACGTAAATAAATAGAGTTCTATTTACACCCTGGCAATGTTATGGCGACCGGTCATCAAACGGCCTCCGTTGGCAAAAAAAATCATTGCAAATACTTTCAAATGCCCGTTAACCCCTTAATCACCATAGCGGATAATAACCGCAACAGTAGTTAAGGGGTTAACCCACCCTGGCCTGATACCAACCCTTCACCCATTCATTTATACAGTGGGTATAATATATATATATATATATACTGTTGCGGCAGCTTTTATTCTAACAAATCACCAGTTTGTCCCTGGCTGGTTCCTGGAATGCGACGCTGTTCACCTGGCACATGCCGCGTTCACCTTGCATTCCCAGCCGCGGGTCATGCCCGGCTGATGCGTTTATTGATAATAGTTCGGATTTTAATAGGCTGCAATGCTTCGCGTGTCCACCAGATGGCAGAAATTCATGAATTGTAATGCGCCGAATCAGTAATGTGTCGGCTTGCAGGTGTTTCGTTTAAAAAAGATACTGTACCACAGTGTGCTATTGTAACTTGGCCTTGGCCTTGAGACTGAAGGAAGAGTTGCAAAAATGTATCAATTTAGGCTTTTCATATTAAAGAAAGACAAAGACCAGTTTCAGTTTGTGTTACACTATTCTGCAGAGACCCACCATGAGTGTTCAAGTGCAGCCCGCTTTCCAAAAACCTGACAGAAGTTACGCGTATTTGATATGGGCCACGATTAATGCAACAGATGATAAGATGGCAACAGTTGCTCAAATGTATCAGTATTTTATCGAAAACTATGACTTTTACAAATTTTCGCCAACCCCTCATACGTGGAAGCGTGCAGTAAGGAAAAGGTTATGTAGCGACCCGTTTTCACCGTATTGATCCCCAATTTGTTGGAGGGTATTGGTGTGTGTCACCGGATTTTTCTGTATCTATGATCATGGAGGTGGCGAAAGGCGAAGGGTCATGTTAAAACTAACTAAGAAGTGACAGTCGCTGCCAAGCAATGCACCAGCACCAGCACCGGCTTCCAATGACGGTCCCACTGTCAATGACAACCCTGAGCCTGAGTCGGATTTGGCGTGCAGTTTTGATGAAGCTTGCATGTACCTAAGCGATTTCCAGCCTCACCAGCTGACTACAGGTGGACTAGTCCCGCTGCAAACTGTCGACGTGGATGATGAAGAAAGCTGGACTGGCAGCGGACCGGCGCCGGCGCCAGCTGAATGGGAAGTTATATGGTGAGTACTGTCTTGTTGCCGTATTATTTTGGTGGGGCTGGCTGGGTACTTCTTTAGGGGGCTGACCATTACTGTACATTAAAACTTTTCTTTTTGTTTTTCCTCAGAAAAGAAAACGGCTAATGGGGGGATTTCGATGGATAATATTGTACTGTATGCTGATGTTTTCCGGCCGTACAGTATACTGTGTAATAAACCCGAATAAATAAAACTATGCATTTATTCTACATGTTCAGTATCGTGTCATTATGTGTCTTCTACAGTATACTATACAGTGCCTAACATCTATGGGCAAAAATAATTTTATTTCTAGGTGCCCTAGAACAGAAGTTCCCACGCCAATTGACCTAGTTCCAACCCTTAGAGGCCTGTTGTTTGAACGGTAATGCTTTGGAAAATCCCCTCTCGAATTTGAAATGTAAATCTGATGTGCACAGCACTGTGAGAATTGAGAGTACACTGATACTGTATTTCATCAGGGTGTGAAAATATTTGTCAGTCACTATGGTTTACAGTCACATGTTTTAAATACAATACAGTACATTCTTTAATATCTTTAAAGTAAAAATATATAAATACTGTATATAAGTATAATGTAACATAATCCGTTCTGTGGGTCTGAGCGGGTTGAAATTTGCCTGGTCCTCATGCTGGAGGACCCTTGCCATAGTGGCAAGATATCAGCCTTCCAAGACCCCCGGAACCGGAGATACCAAAAGACAGTTTAAAAGCACATTACCAAAGTGGCTTTTTTTCTGCCATGCAAGTCAATGGCAGAAACCTAAATTTTAACATCACCCTGACTCCGTTCTGTTGCCACGAGAGGGTCGCAATTTGCCATGCAATCCTGCCGCAACTAGGACTACATGGTGACCGAATCTGAGCCCTCTAGGTCGAACAGAACCGGAGTTGTGGGTTCCAGGTTTCTGCTCATTCTGACTTAGCCGTTTCAAAGCTTTCTCCGCCATTACGCTCAATGGTAGGACCCTCCTCGCCGGCGTGACCCTTTCTCGTCGCCATTACTGCTCGGACCCTGTTGGGGTCAAGTGAGGGGGTTCCTAACATCTAGGGGCAAAATGAATTTTATTTCTAGGTGCCCTTGAACAGAAGCTCCCACGCCAATTGATCTAGTTCCCACGCCAATTGCCGTAGTTCCCACGCCAATTGCCGTAGTTCCCACGCCAATTGCCCTAGTTCCTACGCCAATTGCGCGACCAGGCAGTAAAAAAACAGTGCAGCAAGCATTTGTTACTCTGTATTTTGTTATACAGTACTATCAAAGGAGCAAATGGAAACAATGTACAGTAAGACAATTTAACATGTTCTTTTATTGGTGGAGTCAGTACAAAAACATTTATTTACAAATACAGTACAATGTTGAAGCATTTTAAGTAACATCTCCTTTATTAAAGAAACCCAGTACTGTATACAGTACAGTACAGTGGGATGGTGCGCAACACTGTCAGTCAGACCTGCACCAGTTCAGTCCTAGAGGGCAGCAAACAGGGCAGGTTTTCAGGGCAACATTGAAAACCGTGCCTGTTTGTGGCCCTCAGGGACGGGAGTTGTGCATGTCCTGTGAAAAAAAACACACAACAACATCTCCTTTGTTTAAGTACAGCAGGTACTGTAGGGCAAAACATGTACAGTACAATACAGTTCAGCACAACAGTATGGTCTCACTGAAAGTCCTCCACATTGTCCATCCATGGCCGATTCCTTGCATGGCGCAAAACGCCATTAATGCAGTCTCGAACGCCTTTTATTACAGGATCTGTAACTGCATAAAAGCGCCGCATTTCTTCCACAATGTTTTTCCTTAAATTGACAGGAAGGGCCTTTTTAACGCGATTTCCTTCGTAGTTCACTTTGAACACCCACTCGCAGTACAACGTGTAGGGAACATGGTGCTTAAAAATGATCAAGGCATACTTGTGGGGTACACCAGCACTCATCACCCTATACTTCTCCCTGAGCCCCGGTGGCAGATCGCACAGGGTGATGTCGGGCACTGTTTCGATGCCAGCGGGTGTAGGTCTTTTGGGAGCGGGTGTGCTTGTGGCGACAGGCGATGGTAGGTTGTCTGGGAGGAAGCTTTCCTCCGGTCGTGGTCGCCGTGTTGTCTCCTGGCGTGGTCTTGACGGGGTTGTCATGTCCTCCTCAATGGCATACATGTACACTACAACTTCTGGTGGAGGGGGGGCGCTTGGTGATGGAAGGGGGTCGAAGGTCCCATTCATCACATCCATGTGACCCCCCTTCTCCGGCGTCGGGGAAACAGGGGCATTAGCACCGAGCAAATAATGTATGCCCGCAGTGTCAGCCTCTATCTTCTCCATCCGTCGATCCATCCGTTGCTCCATTTGTAGCATCCGTTGCTCCACATTTAACATGATCTCCAGAAGCAGATCTATCTTTGCTAGCACAATAGAATTCCCGGGGAGATCCACACTTATCCCATTCAGCATCCGGTCCAACGAGCTGCTTCTTGTGCATGGCGTCTGGACATCTGGGGGGATGGGTGCAACGCAGGATGAGATGGGGGTTCCATGGACAGAAGCAGCATCGATGGAGAGTGGAGGAGGTGACCTGTGGATACCCGGTAGAGGAGAAGCGGCAGCGTCGTCGAAGAGGGATGGAGAAGGTGACCTTTGGATTTCCGGGCGAGAAGCAGAGTCGTCTAAGAGCAAAGGAGAAAGTGACCCGTGGATTTCAGAGGCGGCAGTGTCGTCAGATGGAACCGGAGAAGATGGGGGTGGAGAAGACAGGATAAAGATTTCCGGGACAGCTACAGCAGAGTCGTCGAAGCATATGGGAGGAAGTGGTCTGCGGATTCGATTGGTTGGCTGCCATTCGTTTTGTGTTGAGAGTACATCACCGTATATCTTCTTCACATACTGAGGCTTACGTCTAAGAAAACCCTTAACCTTTGGGGTCAGCAGGTTTTCTTTATTGGCCTTAGCCTGTCGCTTTGCCCTTGGCGTGGAAACGGCAACCGCCTTTCGCTTTTTCAGCATGACAGGCACGGCAGAGGTGAGTGGGTTCTTGCGTCCATAGAAACGGGGATGCTCCATGGAAGCAGGTGGCACAATGCAGTACAGTATCTGGACAAGGGCAAGTTCAGATAAAGATCATGGAGTGGTGGGCTATGCAAAGTGTGTGATCTTTTATGCATGGTGGCCAGGTACAGGTGTTGAAAGTGGGCGTACTCTAATGTGAGTCATTACCATATAAATACACCATCCATTTTGTGTATTGCCTGCACATAGAATACACATCGACTAAACATCGAATACACATTCTTGTGTTTATATTTCTTTCTACTCGCAGAAATGCCTGTTAAAAAGATTTCAAAGGATCTCAGCATGCGAATTAAGGACATGTATACGAGCGGACACCGAATTGCTGCTATCCAGCGCTAGTTAGCTACTTCTGACCTCGTTGTGCCATTAACCACCGTGTGATATCATGCATACGGAAAAAACAGAGATCGGAAAAAGGCACCAAGGGTAACTAACGCGTAAGTATATTAACAGTATAAAACTTAACAAAAAAAAATATAGAAACCTGTACTGTGCATCTACAGTACAGTTCTGTATCAACTGTAATACTGTTGTTATTTCTGTTGATTTATATTACAACATACTGTACAGTAGTTTGTCTATTTATATTTATAGTACAGCAGTATACATTTTTTGTATATTTCAATTAATCTTACAACGGTATATACTGTATAGGATGTACTGTATATTTATATTACAACAGTATATTTATTTTGTATATTTATATTTATAGTACAACAGTACAGTTTATATATTTTGTCTATTTATATTTAATGTATATTACAACATTACATTTATATACTGGTACATTTTATATTGCTGCATATTAATAAAACAATATAATTTCTTTACATTGTAGGGAGACAACTGTTATGGTGGACAAAATAAGTGAGGAGATTGATGAGAGGAGTGCATTAAGGGTTAAAAACACTCTGCAGGAAAAGCACAATCTGACTGTATCCGAGACCAGCATAAAGAAGATGAGACGCAGCATTGGATGGAAATATGGACGTGTGAGGTTAGTACTGGACAGTACAGGAGGTAAAAGTGTTGTTTCGCAAACTGTACTGCACTGTGCCGCAAATTTTTTTTATTCCTTGTCATTACAGAGTGTACTCCATGATACGGGACGCAAACAAAATCAAAAGAGTGCTCCAGGCCCAGGCATGGATCGACAGCGGGGAGACTTTCCAGGATTGCATCTTCACTGATGAGTCTATTATGTCGCTTGAGAGATTTGCAAGATTTGCGTTCCACAAAAAAGGCCGCATATCTTTGAAGCCGCGGCCAAAACACCCCGTGAAGCTGCATGTGTGGGGTGCCATCTCTAGGCGTGGACCGGGATGCATTGTCATCTTTGAAGGTAAAATGTATCAAATATAATTTCGCCTAATGCACTGTACTTGACTAGTGTTGCCTTACCGTATGCACTATACTGTACTATTGTGCAGTTTTTTGAGCACTTTTCTTTTCTTGCTATAGGAATCATGAATAAAGCTTTCTTCCAAGACAACATTGTGCCCGATATAGTGCAATACATCACACACGACTTCCCCAATGGTCACCGCTTCTACCAGGACAACGATCCCAAGCACACCGCGTCAACGGCGCATATCCTTGAGCGCGGCATCAACTGGGTGAAGACGCCAGCGGAGTAAGTGCAGTAGACCGTGTCCCATTTTTGTTCCCCACTGTTTTTAGCTCTTAAACCAATTGTCCTTTCTTTCCAATGACAGGTCGCCAGACTTCAATCCGTTTTTGGAACGATGTACTCACCGTGGAACGCTGCAATAAATATATAGACCATATTGCTACTGTGTTGCCCATTGTCATCGCGCGTAATGGGCAAGCATCAGGAAAGTAGTACTGTGCTGTAGTATTGTAAGTACAGTATGTTACAGGTAAGTATGGCACAGATTTTTTCTTTCCAGATAGTAAGAGTATACAGTAGTTAGTTTTTTCTTTACAGAGAGAGCAGCACCAGCCATCAGGTTACAGTACATAGAATTTAACAGTAGTCAGAGTATACAGTAGTTCCAGTACAGTATACAGTAGACTAGTTTGACAGTACAACAGTAACTGCCTACTAACTGCTCCATTTTTTTCTTTCCAGAGAAAGCTGCACCAGCCACCTACTGCTGCGGCACAGTTTATTCGAGCATTTGCCCGTTCTGTGCCGCAGCAGTAGCCTGGCGCGCGCCCGAGTGTGACGGGCGCGCGCCGAAGCAGCGGAAGAGCGCCCTCCGATCCGGGCGCTCTCCCTCCCGCTGCCGGGTCCGCCGGGTCCCCCGGAACCCCCTGCCGCCGTCCCGCAGATCGCGGGACACCAGGGCTCCCTCGGGGAGCCCTGGACGCGCGTGCAGGGGGCGCAGGCTCCCGAAGACGCGTGACCACGCGTCTATGACGCGCGGCACGCCGAGGGACGGCCACTAGCAAGCCGGGAAATCTCCCGGCTTGCGGATCTGGCCGCACTGCGATAAAGTGTGTCGCCAGTGTACAGTAGTTCTGCCATAATACAGTACAGTACACACATACAGTACAGTACAGTAACTGCACTAATTTTTGGTTTTCTTGTCGTTCCAGGAAAAAGGGTGGCCTAGGTGGGAGATGGGGCGTTGTGTCCAGTCAAATCGGCTTGTACAGTGAAATGTACAGTATATAAACAGCAGGAATGATGTACACAAAACCTCTCCTCTCTCAATGAACTACTGTACTGCAGACAGAATGAGGAAAAGATAAAGACTAAAGAAAATATAATTTTACTATACAGTACTGTATATAGTATATACAGTATATTACAGTACATTACAGTACTGTACTGTATATAGTATTAAATAACATTCTTATAAATGTGCATTACTCATGTTTCCCCATGTTTTACAAAGGTTTTCCAAATGGTTATCCAATTTCAAGTTGCCAAAAGAACTTAATAAAGACTGCATTATGTATTATTCCTGATTATTTTTATATTTGTATTTTTTGGTTCCTGATAAAATAAAATAAATATTTATTCACTTTCATGCGAATCATAATCATTGACAGCCACCCCTACAGACCCACAAAACGGATTATGTTACATTATACTTAACTACAGTATTTATATATTTTTATTTTAAAGATATTAAAGAATGTACTGTATTGTATTTAAAACATGTGACTGTAAACCATAGTGACTGACAAATATTTTCACACCCTGATGAAATACAGTATCAGTGTACTCTCAATTCTCACAGTGCTGTGCACATCAGATTTACATTTCAAATTCGAGAGGGGATTTTCCAAAGCATTACCGTTCAAACAACAGGCCTCTAAGGGTTGGGGGAGGGGGATGGGTATCAATGGCGCTAAACACAATAGAATGGTAAATAAATTAAATATACAACCAGATGGGATGGAGGGATGATCTCAGCCGGCGTGAATCAAACATGAAATAAGAAAAAGAAATACAAAGTGTGATACTGTTAAGACACTAGAACAACAAACAAACAAACAAACAAAAAATGGCAATGTTGCTGAACCACACACTAGACTAAAAAAAATGAATTTAATACATAATAAAAACATACAGTACAATTAAGCACAAATAGGCAAAGTTATAGGACCCAATCGATATCTAGCCGAATTGCCCGCTTACCGAAGCCAAGATGTTAAACCGCAGTGGATATTTTAGAGAGTATCCCCTCTCACAGTGGCTGGCATAGCTCCCAGATCGATTTCCGGTATTCGCCGCGTGTTGAAGTTTGGTAATGGAGGACGCGTTCATCCACGCTGTAGCAGGGGCAGGAAAACACTGTCTGTAGGTTAGGCAGTACGGGCATGCGCAGAGGCGCCCGACACAGTGTAGATGGTGCCTCCAACTCCCCTGCTTCTCGCGGTCGCGTGTGCTCCAAAGGCGGCAAATTCAAAAGATACTTCTGAGCCACAGAGCCGCATGGCAGGGCTGGCAATGGGTAACGGCAGCTGATCGCAACGCAGGGATATCGGGGACCACCCAACACGTTTCGGAAGCTGCTGCCTTCTTCCTCAGGGGTAAATTGAATAAAGAAGTCCCTGTGTGTCCGTTTATTTATAGGAGAAATTTAAAGGTACATGTACCATAATAAAGTCCCGGTCATGCGCAGTAATGCAAATTCAATACTGCAGCATATATCAGCAACATCACGGAAAATGCATAAAAACAATTGGTTAGCAGACAAATAGTTAAACACATTTGCACAAATAAGAACACATAAAAACATATAATCCAAGATCATTATAATGATTCAAATCATCAATATTGATATTAATATTAAAGATATTAAAGATAGACAGCATGCAATATATGATGTCAAGTGAACATTGACACTAGCCCAATTGATGGTCAGTGGTGGATATAGGTGTTGGAGACAACATGTATTGAATGAGATACACTGTCTGGGTAATGGATAATAATAAACTGCATTAATGTTGCAAATAAACCTACAATAACTACATATAAGTGACTTACCTAGTGTCTTATTGATATTTAATTAAAAAGATATCAAAAATGACCAAAAAATATGATAACTTAGTATCTTAACATATAAACCAATATGTGTCAAGAAACATACGTGATTAATCATTAATAATTAGTGTATACATAAGGTGACTATTAGGTGTGGTAAATGATTAAATTTAATTTAAATAAATTCATATATATAGTGAAAATATACATACTGGGAACGTGTAACTTTATATTATATTTAATAAAGTGTAATAATGTTTATTTGTCCAACAAAAATGGTTTAAGGTCAAAATCAACATTGAGGCCTTGTGGAGCCAAAGTACAGAGTTCGTAAATCCAAAAGGATTCACGTCTCCCTATTTGCATTGTGATGTTTCCTCCACGCCAATTTGGTGTAATTGCTTCTATGGCAGTACATTTCAGACCTACGGGGCTTCTACCATGCACCTGGAGAAAATGATTCGAAACGCTGTGGGTAATTAAACCTTTTTTAATATTGTAAATATGTTCATAAAGGCGACGTTTGATGGGCCTAGTTGTCATACCCACATACTGCAGACCGCAAGGACACTCAAGGAGATAGATCACATTTATACTATTACAATGAATTAACTGTTTGATGTTGTATATTTTTGTTGTAATTGTGGATTTAAACGTAACATTTCTAGTGCTGAATTTGCAGGCTGTACAAGAAATACAAGGGAAATACCCATTTATTGTTTTATTAGTATGAATCTTTTGACGAGTTAAAGGACAACTAGGAGCTAATTTTTGGCCAATATTCCGAGCTTTAGTGAATATTATCTTAGGATTTAGGGGTAAAAGATCTACCAGATCCCTATCCTTTCTCAGAATCGGCCAATATTTACATAAAGTTTGTTTGATGGCTGGAGCCATCTGATTGTATTGGGTAATAAACGGTATGTTTATACAAGAACTGTCTTTATTTCTTTGTTTATATTGAAGAAGAGTACTTCTATCAATTTGATCTACTTCAAATATAGCTCGATCTAGGTCATTGGAAGAATATTTTCTATTGATGAATTTGTCTTTTAAATCTTGTGCCTGCTGATGGAAAGTTTCAGTAGTTGAATTGTTATGCTTCAATCTAGTAAATTGACCTTTAGGAATGTTGTTGATCCATGTAGGGTTGTGATGACTGTTGGCATGCAAATAATTGTTTGCATGGACCTTCTTAAAAAATGTTTTTGTATGTAATTTATTATCCATAACATAAATAACCAAATCCAAAAATTCAATAGATGTATTGCTAGAATTAAAAGTGAATTTTAAATTAAAAGGATTGTCGTTCATATAAAGCTGAAAAAGTTCTAATTGATGGGTGGAACCTGACCAAATAAAATGATATCGTCTATGTAGCGCCGCCAGAGTACCATTACCATTACTCTTGTCTGACTAGGGGTCATAGGTGTATCCAGGCTGCTACACTTTTTATATTAATTCATTCAATTTCATCCGATCCGGAAATCGATCTGGGAGCTATGCCAGCCACTGTGAGAGGGGATACTCTCTAAAATATCCACTGCGGTTTAACATCTTGGCTTCGGTAAGCGGGCAATTCGGCTAGATATCGATTGGGTCCTATAACTTTGCCTATTTGTGCTTAATTGTACTGTATGTTTTTATTATGTATTAAATTCATTTTTTTTAGTCTAGTGTGTGGTTCAGCAACATTGCCATTTTTTGTTTGTTTGTTTGTTGTTCTAGTGTCTTAACAGTATCACACTATGTATTTCTTTTTCTTATTTCATGTTTGATTCACGCCGGCTGAGATCATCCCTCCATCCCATCTGGTTGTATATTTAATTTATTTACCATTCTATTGTGTTTAGCGCCATTGATACCTATCCAGTACCATTACTCTTGTCTGACTAGGGGTCATAGGTGTATCCAGGCTGCTACACTTTTTATATTAATTCATTCAATTTCATTATTTTTAGAGCATATGTTTTGATATATATTAGTGTTAGCGCTACCTATTGTTTTTTATTGTGTATCCTTCCCCCTGTAAAGGTTAGCAGCTTTTTTTAGAGCAATATATCTCAGCTATTTGCCATGCGGGCAAATAGACATATAGATATTAATAAAATATTTTCAGATGATCCATCACCTATTGAAGTGGATAATCCCCAGAGTAATATGCTTGAACTAGTAGACAAACTAGAAAAATTACTTATAAGTGAGACTAAGCAACTCTGGGATGCAATCACTCTGGAAAAACATGTCGAACAAAAACGAATCCCACGTGGCTTGAGAAGTTTTGTCCCAATTACAACTGATTTCCAGAGTGATTCCTTCACTCTTGAATGGAATTGCATTCTAGATAATTGCTCCTTTGAGCTCATGCGTCTCTTGATCTCTAGACGTAAAACATCACTTCAGAGATTAGACACTGAGATTAATGAGATGAAGGAGCAATTTGAATCCTTTAAAAATAATGGTGAATTACCGATGTTAGAATCCAAGATCAAATCTAGGACAGCATGCAAAAAGAGGTGATTAGTGTTAAACAACAAAAATTCCAACGAGATAAAATTGACTATCAAAGTGGTCAGTATAGAAATTGGAAGAAGAAAAAAACATCACGGGTTAATGACAAATACAAAAGTAAGAAAGAAAATATGCCTGGTAATTTTTCTCACAAAATACCTAGTAATTATAAGAAAATAATCCCCAACATTAAAGAGAGAATACAAGATCCTGCCCCATCCACTGCACCAAAACCCAAAAGAGGCGACACACAACCAAAAATGCATCGCTCCAGCAGTAGTGCGTTTATAGAACCTTCCACACCTGCGCCATACAGTATCCATCTGGAAAAGGAAATTGATAGCATTTTTGAGAAATATCATCATAATAATAAGTATCAGCCTCTAGTGGATTTTGAGCAGGAACAACGTGTTGTGGATGGGGAAAAAGATAACAAGCAAACATTCTCTTTTTTAGATTGGAGGAAAACCAAAGAGCAGCAACAGGCACGAGAAGCAATAAGAGATCTCCTGGGGAGAGAAGGGACTTCAAGAGACAGAAAGAGAAAAAATACACTAGAGGAAAAAGAGGAGGTAGAAAGAGGAGGAAAAATCATGAAGCATTAAAATGTGATCATACTAATATTTTCAATATTAGCAAACACCCCATTACAGCTAAAGAAAGATCATTGTTATCTAAGGGTCTTTCTTTTGCTCCTGTCTCAGGTCCAAATAGCTTCAAACTATATGTAGACATGCAAAGATATGTAAGGAAACTGTGTCTTAAAAATATTTTAACAAAGACGCAGTTTCAAGACTGAATCCAAATTCTAATTTACCTATCAGTTCAGCACCTGTCATAGGTTCAAAATTTAAAAATCCTTCCACTTTTTTTCCCAGATTCGTCGGCGGCCCCTTTGTTAACACATTTGCAAAGATGGTTTCCGACGATTTGGAAATTCAAAGTCGTCAATTTAAGATCAAACGAGACAACCTTTCTATTGAGGAAAAGGGAATTCTGCGTGCACTTGGAGAAAATTATTCCATCGTTATTAAATCTGCTGATAAGGGAGGGGGGTTGGTAATTATGGACAAAGATTTCTATATTCAGGAATCTTTGCGCATCCTTGGAGACAGGTCCACTTACCAACCCCTCTCCTCAAATCCCACGGAAACATACCAACAACAATTATTGACATTTCTAAGTACAGGGCTTGATCATCAGATCCTAACAAAACAAGAGTTTGAGTTTTTATACAATCCACACCCCATCATTCCAATTTTCTATATAATACCGAAAATTCACAAAAATCTACAACATCCACCAGGTCGCCCTATAATATCTGGCATCCAATCACTCACTTCCCACTTGTCCCAATATATAGATCATCATCTTCAACCTTACGTTAACCAGCTTCCATCATATCTCAGGGACACTACCCACATACTGCAGACCTTCAACGACACTCAATGGCAGTCACATTACCATCTGGTAACAGCAGATGTTACCTCACTCTATACTGTTATTGACCATGGTCAGGGTTGTGACGCTGTTGGCCGTTTCCTGGACTCAGATCCTTCAGTTACAGATTCATTCAAAACATTTTTAATTTCTAGTATTCAATTTATACTAACACATAATTTTTTTAATTTTAATAATTCCTATTATTTGCAGGTATGTGGCACCACTATGGGTCCCAGGTTTGCCCCTAGTTATGCCAACTTATTCATGGGCAACTGGGAAAATCAATATATCTGGTCCGGTTGTCCCTTTGGAGCAAGCCTGGTACTCTGGCGGCGCTACATAGACGATATCATTTTTATTTGGTCAGGTTCCACCCATCAATTAGAACTTTTTCAGCTTTATATGAACGACAATCCTTTTAATTTAAAATTCACTTTTAATTCTAGCAATACATCTATTGAATTTTTGGATTTGGTTATTTATGTTATGGATAATAAATTACATACAAAAACATTTTTTAAGAAGGTCCAGGCAAACAATTATTTGCATGCCAACAGTCATCACAACCCTACATGGATCAACAACATTCCTAAAGGTCAATTTACTAGATTGAAGCGTAACAATTCAACTACTGAAACTTTCCATCAGCAGGCACACGATTTAAAAGACAAATTCATCAATAGAAAATATTCTTCCAATGACCTAGATCGAGCTATATTTGAAGTAGATCAAATTGATAGAAGTACTCTTCTTCAATATAAACAAAGAAATAAAGACAGTTCTTCTATAAACATACCGTTTATTACCCAATACAATCAGATGGCTCCAGCCATCAAACAAACTTTATGTAAATATTGGCCGATTCTGAGAAAGGATAGGGATCTGGTAGATCTTTTACCCCTAAATCCTAAGATAATATTCACTAAAGCTCGGAATATTGGCCAAAAATTAGCTCCTAGTTGTCCTTTAACTCGTCAAAAGATTCATACTAATAAAACAATAAATGGGTATTTCCCTTGTATTTCTTGTACAGCCTGCAAATTCAGCACTAGAAATGTTACGTTTAAATCCACAATTACAACAAAAATATACAACATCAAACAGTTAATTCAATTTAATAGTATAAATGTGATCTATCTCCTTGAGTGTCCTTGCGGTCTGCAGTATGTGGGTATGACAACTAGGCCCATCAAACGCCGCCTTTATGAACATATTTACAATATTAAAAAAGGTTTAATTACCCACAGCGTTTCGAATCATTTTCTCCAGGTGCATGATAGAAGCCCCGTAGGTCTGAAATGTACTGCCATAGAAGCTATTACACCAAATTGGCGTGGAGGAAACATCACAATGCAATTAGGGAGACGTGAATCCTTTTGGATTTACGAACTCTGTACTTTGGCTCCACAAGGCCTCAATGTTGATTTTGACCTTAAACCATTTTTGTTGGACAAATAAACATTATTACACTTTATTAAATATAATATAAAGTTACACGTTCACAGTATGTATATTTTCACTATATATATGAATTTATTTAAATTAAATTTAATCATTTACCACACCTAATAGTCACCTTATGTATACACTAATTATTAATGATTAATCACGTATGTTTCTTGACACATATTGGTTTACTGTATATGTTAAGATACTAAGTTATCATATTGTTTGGTCATTTTTGATATCTTTTTAATTAAATATCAATAAGACACTAGGTAAGTCACTTATATGTAGTTATTGTAGGTTTATTTGCAACATTAATGCAGTTTATTATTATCCATTACCCAGACAGTGTATCTCATTCAATACATGTTGTCTCCAACACCTATATCCACCACTGACCATCAATTGGGCTAGTGTCAATGTTCACTTGACATCATATATTGCATGCTGTCTATCTTTAATATCTTTAATATTAATATCAATATTGATGATTTGAATCATTATAATGATCTTGGATTATATGTTTTTATGTGTTCTTATTTGTGCAAATGTGTTTAACTATTTGTCTGCTAACCAATTGTTTTTATGCATTTTCCGTGATGTTGCTGATATATGCTGCAGTATTGAATTTGCATTACTGCGCATGACCGGGACTTTATTATGGTACATGTACCTTTAAATTTCTCCTATAAATAAACGGACACACAGGGACTTCTTTATTCAATTTACCCCTGAGGAAGGAGGCAGCAGCTTCCGAAACGCGTTGGGTGGTCCCCGATATCCCTGCGTTGCCATCAGCTGCCGTTACCCATTGCCAGTCCTGCCGTGCGGCTCTGTGACTCAGAAGCATCTTTTGAATTTGCCGCCTTTGGAGCACACGCGACCGCGAGAAGCAGGGGAGTTGGAGGCACCATCTACACTGTGTCGGGCGCCTCTGCGCATGCCCGTACTGCCTAACCTACAGACAGTGTTTTCCTGCCCCTGCTACAGCGTGGATGAACGCGTCCTCCATTACCAAACTTCAACACGCGGCGAATACCGGAAATCGATCTGGGAGCTATGCCAGCCACTGTGAGAGGGGATACTCTCTAAAATATCCACTGCGGTTTAACATCTTGGCTTCGGTAAGCGGGCAATTCGGCTAGATATCGATTGGGTCCTATAACTTTGCCTATTTGTGCTTAATTGTACTGTATGTTTTTATTATGTATTAAATTCATTTTTTTTAGTCTAGTGTGTGGTTCAGCAACATTGCCATTTTTTGTTTGTTTGTTTGTTGTTCTAGTGTCTTAACAGTATCATACTATGTATTTCTTTTTCTTATTTCATGTTTGATTCACGCCGGCTGAGATCATCCCTCCATCCCATCTGGTTGTATATTTAATTTATTTACCATTCTATTGTGTTTAGCGCCATTGATACCTATCCAGTACCATTACTCTTGTCTGACTAGGGGTCAGAGGTGTATCCAGGCTGCTACACTTTTTATATTAATTCATTCAATTTCATTATTTTTAGAGCATATGTTTTGATATATATTAGTGTTAGCGCTACCTATTGTTTTTTATTGTGGGAGGGGGATGGTGTGATTAGACGCAGGCGTACTGAGTGTTTGTAGCTCGGCTATGGGCGGATTAAGAACACAATGGCAATATGCAGAAGGTTAACGACCCAGTGGAGAGAGGGGGTTGGTAGGATAGGGTGACTCAGCCGATTGACGCTTGGCTAGGGAGGGATTTAAAACTCTGGAGGTGTGTGGCTGAAATAGTTAACAGCACTGTAATTTCAAAATGCAGTTCATCATTATAATTTGATGAATAAACCCCCAAAGACACCCCCCAAATACAGTACATAAAAAGCAAGTCACTTTAACTCCCTTTGCCCCATGCACCAAAAATGTTTTGTGGCAGAAGAATTTAATAAAGGCTGCAGTATGTATTATTGTGTGTTGATGGTTAGAATTGCTGTGCACTTTAAATGTTACAACATTGTACAGTATTTGTAAATAAATGTTTTTGTACTGACCCCACCAACAAAAGAACATGTTGAATTGCCTCACATTGTTTCCATTTGCTCCTTTGCCAGTGTAACAAATGTAGAGGCTTGCTGCACTGTTTTTTTACTGCCTGGTCACGCAATTGGCGTAGGAACTAGGTCAATTGGCGTGGGAACTAGGTCAATTGGCGTGGGAACTTCTGTTCTATGGCACCTAGAAATAAAATTAATTTTGCCCCTAGATGTTAGGAACCCCCTCACTTGACCCCAACAGGGTCTGAGCAGTAATGGCGGCGAGAAAGGGTCACGCCGGCAAGGAGGGTCCTACCATTGAGCGTAATGGCGGAGAAAGCTTTGAAACGGCTAAGTCAGAATGAGCAGAAACCTGGAACCCACAACTCCGGTTCTGTTCGACCTAGAGGGCTCAGATTCGGTCCCCATGTAGTCCTAGTTGCGGCAGGATTGCATGGCAAATTGCGACCCTCTCGTGGCAACAGAACGGAGTCAGGGTGATGTTAAAGTTCAGGTTTCTGCCATTGACTTGCATGGCAGAAAAAAAGCCACTTTGGTAATGTGCTTTTAAACTGTCTTTTGGTACCTCCAGTTCCGGTGGTTGTGCAAGGCTGATATTTTGCCACTATGGCAAGGGTCCTCCCGCATGAGGACCAGGCAAATTTCAACCCGCTCAGACCCACAGAACGGGTTATTTTACATTATATTCGCGCAATTGGCGTGGGAACTACTTAGGGCCGCGGTCAAGTTCACGGGCAATTGGCGTGGGAACTTCTGTTCTGGGGCACCTAGAAATAAAATTATTTTTGCCCATAGATGTTAGGCACTGTATTCCACTGTACAGTATACTGTAGAAAACACATAATGACACGATACTGAACATGTAGAATAAATGCATAGTTTTATTTATTCGGGTTTATTACACAGTATACTGTACGGCCGGAAAACATCAGCATACAGTACAATATTATCCATCGAAATCCCCCCATTAGCCGTTTTCTTTTCTGAGGAAAAACAAAAAGAAAAGTTTTAATGTAGAGTAATGGTCAGCCCCCTAAAGAAGTACCCAGCCAGCCCAACAAAATAATACAGCAACAAGACAGTACTCACCATAGAATTAAAATTCATTTTCCCCCAGATGTTAGGAACCCCCTCACTTCACCCCAACAGGGTCCGAGCATGTACAGTACAGTACTGTACTTTAAAATAAATTAAATATGCAATTTTACTATTACTGCGCGCGCACGCACAGACTGTGTACTGTAGGTTGAACCGCGAAGGTATTAGACTTCAAAGACAACAGTTCGCAAACGCCCCCAATGCGTTTTTACACGGCATTGCAGTATTGCAGCCAGCGGGAATAAAATGCTTAAATCACAGCCGCTAAAATAACGCAATACACCCCGGGAGAAAACGACACAAAACCGCACATCACCGGGATATTCTGAAATTCGCGGAGTTAGCCAAGTTAGAATAAAGTTGGTCGCCACTGTATATATATATATATATATATATATATATATATATAGATAGATAGATACACACAACACCAATATACAAATTAATGGTTAAGGATTACACAAACATGCAGAAATAAAATTGAAATCTCAATCTGAAAAACAGCTCATTGCATCAGAAAATTAAACCAGCACATGCAAAATACATTATATCTCATCTCCCAACAAACCAGAAAATAAATATACTGTATACCAAATGTCAAACAAACAATTGCATTGTAGTGTGTTCATGATGCAATTAATCTGTGCATCATGTAACACTATGCAAAATCAATGTTCAAAATAAAATAAACAACATACAATGCCATCCACAAAATAAAATACAAAATAAGCAAGTAAACATAAATAAATGTACCATCAATTAATCAATTAAAAAAATCAATTACAATACAATCCAAATCAATTACACAATTGATGTTGTGGATGGCATTGTATGTTGTTAATTGTTTATTTCATTTTGAACATCATCATTCATCCATCATTTTTACGTATTTGTTAATAATGTTTTTTAATTACATATAATTTAATTGAATTATTACTTTTTGTCTAGTATAGACAAATTCCTCCTGTGATGGAGAAAGATGGTCTGTATGTTATGGCCATATCTTGTGGGGCCTATGTGGTTATTTTTAATATGTATTATCTAGTCTTCCCGGTCAACATCTGTCCAATGGGTACTATCTATACAAGTCCGATGGATAGACTTGTTGTTATCTCCTAGGGCAGCCATCCCTTAACACAATTTACAGTATTTTGTTGGGATAATTTTTCTTTAATTTTCCCTATTTTTGATTGTTGGGTTATTATTCACGTGTGGACTCACACATATAATCACTATAATTGTATATTTTAGTGGTTTAACCACCACATATGTTAATAGGTTGAGCGCTTAGTATATGCACGTCTAGTTATATATCACCTTATCAGTAAAAGATACGGATGAAGTTCGATGGAACTCTATTTTCGCTTTTTTTAAACGTTGCCTTTTTTACTTTTATACAGTCCGTCAGTATTACCAGCTTCACACGTTTAAAACTTTGCCAAGCTAATATTTTTGATCAATTCAATTACTGCACATGTCATAGCCTGTACTAACATTTCACAACGAGATTTTTTTTCCTTTTACAGTATTCCACTTCCTAGTTAATGGAAAACACTACTGTACAGTATGTTACTGTTTTCTTTAATCAATGATGTTGCATTTGCAGTATACAGTAATTAATTCGGGTATGAAACCCCAAAAATAAATATTAATAACTAAAGAAATATACAAAGTGCTGCATTGTGATTTCTCAAGAATAACTTCACTGACAATGTTAATTTCAAGTCCGAAAAAAGGGGGGGAAAAGGCATATCTTTTTTTTTTTTTCTATATTTCTCGACAAGGGCTTAATAAATGAGTAATTTTAAGAAAACATAATGTGATGCATTTTTTAAATATTTGATCAATTTTTACATTCATAAAATCACTTCCTTTTTATTTCTTTAGGAGGTGGCATACACTTTTTTTTAAGGAGGGGAATACTATTCAAAACCTTAAAATTTGAATAGGCTTTTCATACGTTTATGGAAATGTCACACACACAGAAACATGTTCAAGGGATTTTTAACTTGTATTACATTTTAAAACAGTTCAAAAGATTTTCATTCTACTGTAAACACAGCTTTTGCCAAAGACGGCTAAACTTAATTGCACCTTTCCCCACGCCTTCACCCTCCCAAAGCCAAGGAAAAAGCATTGGATGTGTTCTCCACACCTCCCCCTGCCTGGCCACGGGACGTGTGTTAAAAAAACAAAAGACACATTATCTTTGAGAGACAAAAACAACAGCGCAAAACGCTAATAGTGAAGTATCTCAACAACAATTTAATAAAAATAAGGGTAAATATTCTGCGTACATAAAAACAGGAGAACAAGCGCATTGAGTGTGTATAACACGAGGTTACCAAACATCAAAGACAGGTATGGATCCCTCTGGTAAGTGGTCCCGGGTGGTCTCCAGATGATGTCTTAACCCCTCCGAGTGCTGGCAAATAGCACAATCATTCCAACTCTGGGTACACGTCTCGTCAGGAACAACTCCCCGCTGTTGATGGTAATTAGGTTGCCGGATATGGAGCTGGTAACACCCTCTCAAATGCAGCAAACACACTGTGTGTATGGTGAATGATGATGTCTGTGATTCACGCAGGTCACGTGATAGTAGTCCATAAAAATTCAAAGGATGGATACCAATAGATGATTAACCCTCGAGAACACACTCTGAGTGTTAGGTGACTGATAGTACTGTCTCTCCTCTAAGCGACCGCTCCTCCGCGGTACTTCATAAAGAGGGCGTGACTGACAGGTGTGTGCACCAGACCAGTGTCTCGAGATAATGGAAATAGCTTAACAAGCTAAAAAATGTACAGCTATATTAAAAACACAATTTCTACGCGTCACATTACACTGGCGACACACTTTATTCGAGCTCGGCTAGTCCCACGAATACGGGTATACCCGGGTGTATTGAGGTTTGTGACTGTTTTCTGCCCGAGTGCATTGAGTTATTTTCCGGCAGGGATTGAAGCATTTTATTCCCGTTGGCTGCAATACTGCACAGTACATATATATATACTGCATTACAATTCATGAATTTATGCCATCTGGTAGACACGCGAAGCATTGCAGCCTATTAAATCCTAATCATTATCATTTAACAGATCAGCCGCCCATCAGCCAGGCATGAACCCAGGCTGGGAAGGCAAATGCAACGGGGCTTGTCAGAGGTGAGGAGCGGCGCATTCCAGGTATCTGCCAGGTACATACTGGGTATTTGCTCGAATAAAGTGTGTCGGTGCAGTTATCTTTGAGCCTTTGATTCTTGGATGAAAAAATTCGTTGCCGTTTTCACATGCATGCCCAGGGGTGATGAGTTGTGCATTGTGATTTTGCCACTGCCAATGTTAATTGCAAGTCAGAAAAAAAAGGCACATTATCTTTGAGCTTTTGATTCTTGGCTGGGAAATGTCTTTGCCATTTTAATACGCATACGGAGGGGTGATAAGTCCGGCATTGTGAATTCTCAAGAATGACTTCACTGCTAATGTTAATTTCAAGTCAGAAAAAAGGCGTATCTCTTTTTTTCCTTTATTTCTCGACAAGGGCTTAATAAATTAGTGATTTTAAGAAAACATAATGTGAGGCATTTTTAAAATATTTTAAATATTTTTACATTTATAAAATCATTTACTTTTTATTTCTGTAGGAGGTGGCATACACTTTTTTTAAGGAAGGGGAATACTATTCAAAACCTTCAAATTTGGGTAGGCTTGGTCTACTTTTCATACTGTTTATGGAAATATCACACACAAACTTGTTCTCAAGGGAGTTTTAACTTTTAATACATTTTAAAACAATCCAAATGATTTTCATTCTACTTTATTCACAGCATTAGCCAAAGACGGCTTAACTTCATTGCACCTTTCCACATCCCCTCACCCTCCCAAAGCCAAGGAAAACGTCATTCTACAGTACAATATAGTACTTGATCTCCACACCTCCCCCGGCCATAGGGTTTAGCTAAGTCACCTAACTCGGTGTAAACAAGCCTGGATTTCTTTTGCCATTGAGACAGGGAGGCTTAGGGCAAACTATTTACTGTTATTATGCACACAGTACAATAAGCTTGGACTTTCCCCACCTTCCTGTAGTGCTTCATCGCCTGTGAAAGAAAACAAAATGGCTGCAGGATTAGGGAATTGAAGGCCTTGACTGTGTAACACTATTGACAGGCACACAAAATGAATAAACTATAACTATCCATACCTGTACACTAGAATTGTTTATTAGAAATAATAGGTACAAATGCAGCGAGTATCCGAACGCTTGCCTTTGAAAATCTGGGGCAATCTCCCAGTAATGCTGCAACATTTCTGTGACATTTCTGCAAGCAGACTAATGGCCCATCGGATAACATAGCGGGGGTCACTGGCAGTCTCATTCAGTTTGAATGGGACTGCCAGGGACCCCCGCTGTGTTAATCCGATGGGCCATTAGTCTGTCTGCAGAAATGTCACAGAAATGTTGCAGCATTACTGGGGTATTGACCCAGATTTTCCCATGCAAGTGTTCGGATACTCGTGGCTGCATCAGTAATATACACGTCTAATGCAAATACTGCACGTACTGTATATAATACTGTAGAAAGTGGAGAGTAAGCGCAGATGTTAATATAAGGCTAACATTGAAACAGGTTATTGTCAATAACATACTTACCTGTACTATACTTACGGTACCTGTACTTACCTTATCTTAACTTATACTTATCTGTCTCCGCGTCTCCCTCCTGAAATCCCTCTCCTGGCTTCTGATCAAATCCCACATCTCACACTCAATTCTCCACCTCACTTTTAAAGCTTTACACTCTTCAGCCCCTCCTTACATCTCAGCCCTAATTTCTCGCTATGCACCATCCCGACTCTTGTGTTCTTCTCAAGGATGTCTTCCTTCTACCCCCTTTGTATCTAAAGCACTCTCCCACCTTAAACCTTTCTCACTGACTGCCCCGCACCTCTGGAATGCCCTCCCCCTCAATACCCGACTAGAATCCTCTCTATCCACCTTTAAGACCCACCTTAAGAAACATTTGCTTAAAGAAGCATATAAATAGCACTGTGGATAATCCTGGACACATGATAAATAAAGCTTGGCCCCCTGCAGACGCACTGACTAGAATTCCCTCCTACTGTCTCTATACATTCCCCTACCTACCAATTAGATTGTAAGCTCCTCGGAGCAGGGACTCCTCTTCCTTAATGTTACTCTTATGTCTGAAGCACTTATTCCCATGACCTGTTATTTATATTATTTGTTATTTATATGATTACAACATGTATTACTACTGTGAAGCGCTATGTATATTTATGGCGCTATATAAATAAAGACATACAATACCTTACTACAGTACAGTACCTTACTGCATGCTGCTGGCCTGCCCATTACGCTCTAAAAGTACGAGCAAAACGCTGCTAATATGGTCAATATAATTGTTGCATTAGCTTACAGTGCTTTTTGCTAAACCAAGGCCCGAAGTAACTAACCAGCGTTGGATCTGTAAAATTCTATGTCCTTTCTTGTACATATCCTGTATTCTCATGCTGAGATCCTTTGAAATCCTTTTCCTCTGCATCGCTGCTTTACAAAATAAATCAAGCACAGATGAATGTATATTCGATGTGTATTCAATGTATATTTAATGTGCATTGAATCAACAGAAGTGATGGTGTATTTCTAATCTAATGGACCTCGCTAGACAGGTTAAGTTTACAGTACGCCCACTTTTAACACCTGCAGCTCATGTCCATGCATGCCAAAAAATTCAAATAGGGACACAGTGCATAAAAGGTGATACAATTTGCATAGCCTCCCACACGCTGACCTCTATCTGAATGAGCTCTTGTACAGATACTATATTGTGCATTTTTCCATCTGCATCCCTGGATCAACCCTGATTCTACGGATGCAAGAACCTGCTTTCTTCTGCTGTGCTGACCACGAGAAAGCGAAAGTCGGAAGCTGTTTCCAAGTCAAAGCCAAAGGTGCCTAAAGAAAAGGTTCCGAACGCTCCCAAGGCAAAGAAGCCTGGCCATTTGTACGTGAAGAAGAAAATGGCCAAAATCAGCCATGATCAAGTTCATTGGCCGAGCCCCAGAAGTTTCCCTGCACCCACCGAAGCCGAATTTGATGTCCCGGACTTTTCACTGCCATCAACCAGCAATGCTGATGTTCATCCTGAAGTCCCCTGCTCACTTCTGCCAGCACCCAGGGTCACGGTGGACCAGAACTTATCAACACTTTTAATATTTTTGGGATTCTCGATTGAACACGACAAGGAGGCAAAATAAATTGTCATTTATTTCCTTGATAGACAAACACACGACAGTTTCAGAATACACTTAAAACAACACTTACTGGGATAGGGAAATGAAATAAAATGTCCTTTGCAAGAAAGCGCAAGAAATGCAGTCTCTGATTTAAAGTCCTTTTGGTTAGATCGCAAGTTGACGATCTAATATCTCCGCCAAATGAGGAAAGTTCGTAATAGTTCGTAAGACTTCATTCGGGAGTCACCAGGGCTAACGAATTCCGGAGTTTGGGGTGAATCCTTGGTTGCGATGTTATTAACCCCTTGCGTCCTGGAACTGCTACCGCTGTACTCGAACAGAATCTTGTGCAAAGTTTGGTTACGTCATGAATCACACTGGGGATAGCTCGGTGGGCAGTTTTATAGGGTTCACAGATCTATCTATAACATGCATGCCCAATCCCCTCGTTGGGAACATTTACTCCACCAATCTCCGATTTGCCCGTAGTTTGCAAAACAGGCAAAAAAGGCTTTCCGGTTTGCCCCGCGCATGTGTCAACTTGACACCCATGCGACTTAGCATACCTGGGGTACACCCCTTATCTGGCGACCCCGAGTCTGGGGTTTGGCTTTAAGGTGTGAATTGCTCATGCTGAGCACCGGGGTGTCACGATTGTGCTCGCCACAAACCGGGACCGGACCGCAGGGCTGAGGCTGGGTTATGAAATCACAGACCTTAGACCACACAGACTGGTCTGGAGTGCGCAGTTCATAGTCAAACAGGCCGGGTTCAGGAATGGAGATAACAGCATAGACGTTGGACGAGCCATAGTCGGGGTAGGAGATATCCGTGTAGTCGTAGTTCAAGCTGGGAGTCGGCAACAGGAAATCAAGCTGGTCCTTTTGCTTCAGCGCAATCGCTGCAGGTCGGGAACGAGGTTTGCAGGAGTGGCGTCCATGACCCATGGCGCCGGTCTTGGAGAGGGAAGACTGACCGCAATGGACACACTGCCAGGCAGCACTGGTAACCCTGTGTACAGCGCAAAAGAAAGCAGGTCTCTAAGAACCAGGAACTCAGCGTAGCAGCAGCAGGCCTGGAGGAAACTGGATGAGTACAACAAACTGGAACAAAAACAGAGAGATACGTAACGAGAGAACAAGCCAGGGCTTGTGGCAGAAACACAAGTAACATCCCATAAGGATCTATGCTCGGCAGAGATGGATTGTGGGAATGCAGTAAAGGCCAGCGGGCCAAGCCCGGGAGGAGGGTATGAGGGCACTGCTCCAATGACTGAGCCCAAGGTGGGACTGCAGTCATAGAATGCACAGCTGCTTTAGATACCAGGGGGGGGTGTTCCAGGACTGCACAGGTATGCAAGACAAGGTTAGCAGTAAACTGAGGTGTGGATTCCTTACACGGGGTCTGGCAACATCCCGGCCAGTTTCACACTTTGGATCTCTGAGGCTTTTCATCCCTGCATTTCACCTACTCATGCAGCGGCCGTCGTTATTCGAACACTTCACGCATCATGTAGATCGGAATCCCGATTTGAAACCGCGGGATGAATTCCAACCTTCCCGCACTAAGATACGAGCACGGCGAGTGCAGAAAAATGAATTTTAGTGTTCTGGCTTTTAAAAACATGAAATTGACACAGTAGCACAATACTGTACACATTACAATTCCTCCATTTTATTGCAAACGAAGAAACAGAATCCATGAAATTCAAACAAAACATTCGCGATAAGCGCGGGTGCCTGGGGCGATTGGCCGCGTTCATGCTGAGTGGGGAACAGCAGAGTACTCAAAATCGGTGCCGTGATGTGTTCGAATAACGACCACTGCATCAGTACTTCTCACGTCAATTGACCGACTTCCCACGGCAATAGACTTGCTGCCTTTCAAGTTATGCGAGTTAACAAGGTACGGATACATTTTATCGGAAAACCACTTAAAATCTAACTGCAAGCCACTTATTCAATTGAACTTGCGGTTACGGGGTCGAGTGCTTGAAAATGGATACCTATACTTCAAACAGACCTCCCATTCTCAGCAACGCTTCTTCAATCAGCGCTGGCTTCAGCGCTCACCACGCCATCTTCTGCCTGAAAAACCTTATAGCACACTTTGTATGTAATTCTATTACTGCAGGCAGGGAATTGCCTGCAAACTGGGGTTAAGAAGGCTGGGACAGGGGCAAATACATCAGTGTCATGCATATACTTTTAACCCCTTCACTCCCAATGTGAGTTGGGGTTAATCAGCCTGGTATAATACCTTTATTAAGGCCTGATTAACCCCATTCTCGCCACACCCAGCCAAGCCGATGTTCATCCGGAAGTCCCTGCTCACCTATGCCAGCACCCAGCCACGCCGATGTCCATCTGGATGACACCAGCACTCCTTGCACAAGATCCAGTTCTGTTGTCTGCATGCTGGATGTTTTTATTTGTATCGAAATGACTGACCACTCCATAGAGCAATACAGGGGCAGAATGTAGGCCAAGATTGATCGTCTTTTAGAGCGCATGGAGAATATGGATAGGTGCATGGGTATTCGTCTGGATAAGATTGAGAGGAACATCGCGGGGCTCTATTCTTTGCTTGGAGTCCCTGCCCCTGTATGTCCGACACAGGAGCAGGAGGGTGACTCTGTGGTGCCTTATTCTTCCATGGAGGAACTGCATACCTCCCATGCACCCACTCAATCCCTCGATTTGACCTTCACGCTTCAAGGATACACACATACCCTTCTGTTGGAGGCGATGACAACCCCAGTAAGGCCACAACAGGAGGAAAGCATACTCCCAGACCATCTACTGCTGCCAGAAGCACACCCGCTTCAGCACCGAGGATTGTACTGGTCCCAGACATCATTCTGTGAGACCTGCACCTGAGCGTCCGTGAGAAATACAAGATCTGATGTGGTGGTCTACCTCAGAAATATGCCCAGTTCATCTTTAAACACCACGTCAGTTTGGAGATGTAAAGCGAGTGGACCAAAAATTAAATTATGAAGACAATAATCACAAGATGGTCTTTCTGCAAATTTAAGAAGAACAATTATGGAAGTGAAGCGTTATTTTAATTTTAAGTTAACTTTGAAAACCATTAGAGACAGCATCAAAGCCCTTAGGGCTCTTCTCTGGAAGTCCTGAGACCTGTTTGACAACTACTAGTTACACATTTATTTCAAAATCATAGATGTGCCGCCAATGTTTTTAATCTAAAAAAAAAGACAGTTGGTTGTTTAAAATTATTTAATTCTTATTTTCTTTTTTGCATGTCTGGAGCTGGGCAAAGAGAACGCGCAGGAAAAAACCCTCATTGGTGCAGGAAACTCTCCTGGCAATACTGCCAGGCAAGACACAGTGCTCCAATCCATGCATGCCACGTCCCTTCTCCCCAAACCCTTAAAACCTAATGTAAATCTCTAGTCCTAATGTAAAGTGCTATAAACAAAGTCATGCAAGCTTAGTCTCCCCCCCCCCCCCAAAAAAAGCAGAAGATACAGTTCTGAATAATTATGGTCTGTACTGGTGTCATGGTCCTTTTAGCTCCTTTTAGCCTTTTAACTGAGGATACACAGAATTTATTTTCCCACTAGAATGTAACATTGTTGTGGCAATACTAACTTGAAAGTCTGACACTTAGTATACTGTACCAGCACTAACACACACTGGTTGAATAAGTCCTCTTTGAGTAGCCAATTACAATTAATCATTGACTCTTGGCGTACAGTAGTTCATTCTTAAAACTTGATAGAAGATGTAGGCGTTTTTTAACCATAATGTACCGTGCAATTGATAATATAGAATATGGTCTCTTTCTTTACAGACTCAGATATCCAAGAAGCACCAGCCATTGCGAAGAAGGAAAAGACAAGCTTGTACATTTTGAAGAAGAGGCGACGTTGTATTGTTCTATTATTATTTTCCCCTTTATTATCCTGTCCAAATTAAAATGTTCATTCTTTAAATATACTTTGTGTGTTCATGTTTTTACTGTCTATACACTTACAGTAGTACTATACCTAAAGTTCTAAAGGCATTTAAATATATAGAAATGTAATTGATACTGTATACTGTACAGAAGACCGTATGTACAAAATACAGTATAAAGCTAGAAAATAAAAGTGTTTGTTACTATTTAGATACACTAACAGCAGTAGTACTGTACTACTGTCTAGCAGATACTTTATCTAGTGACTCCGTGAAATGCACTGTATCTTACTGTACAGTAATTTAATTATGAACATCAGGACATGCATGCGCAGAAATGTGATGACATGCATATGTATTTCCAATTTGCCATACACTCATGCTCAGAAATGTGATAACACGCATATGCGTTTCAACAAGGTTCCAATTTAAGAAACACTCATTCGCGGAAAACATATTTTACATTCGACAGAAGAGGCGACATTTTATTTTTGTATTTTTGGCTAAGGTGCCTCAGAAAGGACTTATTTCCCATGTATACTGTATGACCTCATAATGTTAATCTTCAAATTACAATTACACACACTTGAAGTACTGTATGGCAATAAATGACAGGTTGAATTGCAATTAGATTTTTAAGACAGCTGCCGATCGCCCACTTCAGTTTCTCGACAGCATTACAGACAACGCTTGTCACAGGAGACCAGGCAATTTACACCTTTTATACCGGGATCATATAATTGAGCAAAACAAGAAGGTAAAATAAATTGTAATTTATTCCAGGAAAACACAATACACACAATGGATCACAATATGCAATAGAAAACACGCTTATTGGGGATCTGGGCTAACAAACTAAACTTTCCTAGTCCAAATGGCTACAGAATGAAGTCTGCATGAGCCCTTTCCAATGACCGGGAGGTACTCACAAAAGTCCTGGAACTCAATTTGGCATGCAATTCCAGCCGCGACCGCTACGTTCCGTTTTCAAAACTTGGCCACTGAAAAGCGGGACTTAGAACATTTCTCGCCTTGAAATCTCTGAAGCCGGCTCACGTCTATTTCTCTCAGAGCTTCATTTGGGATCTTGAATTTGCCGCTGGTGGTTTGGTGCTTAGAATCTGAGGTCCCGATTTGCTGCTAGGTTTTTTATAGGTTTTGGAGTCCCATTCACAAAACACTACAGCCAATCAATGTGTGGGAAATTCTCTGCCAGCCTATCATCGATTTGCCGGTATTCTGAAGCTGGGCGGGCACCGATTTAAATTCTGCTAAGGGGCATGCGCCAACCTGGCACCTCTGCCTCTTAGCACACTGAGCCCTCCGCTGTGCAAGGCTCCTCAAAGTCTGAGGCTGAGAAAATGGTGGCCAGATAGCCTTTTGTTATACCAGGATGTCTGAGCAGACACAGAGGCACCACGCATGGTGGCCAGCTGGTCTCTCGGAACCCGGGACTTGGAAATGTCACAGTTCATATACAGGTTACAAGCATATATACCTATTAAATACAATCCTTTAATAAAATATACCTTTACACTGTATCTTGTGCTAAAAATGTCTACTGTAAGTCCCCCTTTCTGGTGTCAGGGATAGAATAAGGAGATTTTCCCTCTACTCTTACTAGCCTTATCCCTGCCACACTGTAGAAACCTGACTTTACTTTCGGCACACAAATAGAACCCTCATAGCTTTACTGTATCACATAGCTGGAGCACCCCCGCCACCCCTATACCCGAGTCGGGGTGACTTGTGCACGAACTTGGCATCCTCCTTATACTAGGGACCCCGGTACTGTTCTGGTGATACCTTGATCCCCCATGTCTTTTTACCTTTCTTGTCTGGGCTGAAGCAGGGACTCCTGGCGGTGAGTCGCAAGAATGTTTCCAGGGTAGGATTTTGACCGGAGCACTATGCTTCAATGTATCCAAGAATCGAACCTGATTCCCGGGTACATCTTTTGGGTATCCCGTAACTCGGGGACCCCGCTACATAGCCACAATCTGAAAAGACTTTCTCCGCAAAACCCACCCTGAAATTCCTAGCCTAGCAATCTCTGCTTGCTGGCACTCCTGGAAAGGCAAAAACACAAACATTCTTTATTGTTGCATAATTTACACAGTCACAGTAATGCATGTGCAACAGACAAGTCCAAGAGCTGACACTCTAGGACCCCAAAACACGGATCAGGGGGAACCAAGTGGGTTAATCTTTATTATTGAGCCTGGTTACCCCCTCACCGTCACAAGGCTAAAATGCTATTTTCTGCACTCGATCAAAAGACTAGTAATTTCGCGTCTTAACGTGAGAATATTTCAAGAAATCACGCACCATGACCCAGTAAGCAAAAGGATACAACACGTGAAATGTTCGAATTACGGCCGTTGCATCTGTATTCCCAGTATTTGCTGAAACCACATACAGTACTGAGATGCTGCCCTATTTTTTTGCTACCATACATTTTGCAAAGTAAGTGGGTGCTATCACATTCAGGGTCTTCCATTAATCTCACAGGTCAGTGCCCTAACCACAAAGCCGCTTCTTGTTCCACTGTGCATGGGAATTTGTCTCATGACGAAAAGCTTTTTTCTGTGGAGTTTTGCAATGGGGTGTTGCCATGTGTATGCTTTGAAGGTGCTATTTTCATAAAGATATTTATGTTAGTCACCTTTCAATAAGTTTTTTTATGCTCTGTGCGTTAACTCTTACATTTCTTGTGCTGTACAAGCACAGATACATCTGCTTGTATTACATTTTTGGGGGACATGAAATGTCTTTTACAGTCTCCATAAGATATAAGAATTGAGTTGCTTGATGATTTCATATATAACCTGATTTCTAAAAAGAAATTAAAATCAGTAGTCAACGTGGGATGTACGGATTACTACTTTTTAATTTACAATTCCAGAACACCACTTCTTTTTAATGACAGATTAATAGTTCCACTTAATATTTTTAGATAAATTAATTTATTTTAGGAAGCCTCTTTCCCTTTTTTAAGCATAACATTTGTAGTCAGGAACAGAACTGCAAATCTTTAAACCAGTGCAACCATTGATTAAAATGAAATGAAAACAGGTGTCTAAATATTTTTAGAAGTGCTTTGCTTTTCTATATCTCTCTCAGGAGACTGTACTTTTAAAGATAGCGCTATTAGTGCCTGAGATATCACAGTTTTGCATTTACATTTAGGGTATTTGTGATGGCAAGATGCTTGTAATGGATTGGGGAATCTTGCACTGTACGAACTGTTCCAATTTACTGCACAAATTGAGAAGCTGGCAGGGTGCATGTAGTTAAATTAGGAAGCTGTCACTGGGTTCTTTGTCACAATGAAAGGTTAAGTGGAGCAGATGTTTGTGAGCATAGGAAAATCATGTACTCCTCCGGCCTATGCTTTACTTCTATTGTAAGTCAAAGGTAATAATTTACGGACCTCTTTGGTCTCCATTTTCACAGTTAGGAAATTAATCTCCTTGCAGTCTTTAGGCCAAGCAATTGTTAGTTAATGCATTGGAAGCAAATGGTTAATTAAAAAGGTGTTCATGAAATAATTCAGAGCTTCAAGTATGAAGGTAAAGGCACAATATGTTGATGCTCACGTGAGGCCCTTTACATGTTATTTGTAATACCTACATTTGAACTTCTGTGCCAACGGTCCAGACCCAGCATCTGGGTGTTTGAAGTGCAGAGACTGCGGTTTCCAAAACAGGTGCAAGAGAATGTGAATATATATTTAAATGTATATTTTAGGTCAAACAGAAACCACTGTGAAAACTGTGTGCCTGGTCTTAAGTGCCATCGTGTTATTGATGAATTCTTTGTTCAAGCCTTTACTCTAGTAAGCAGCTATAATAACAACAAAACACAGACCTGTCATTTAGAGTTAGTCTTTGGAGGTAATATTTGTTTCAGCAGACTGCCGGGCATATACTGTATATCAAAATGTGCTCCAAAACACACTGCAAAATGTTAGTATAATGAAGGTACAATCGTGGCACACCAATGCTTAAAGATATAAATAATAAAAAGTTTTCCTCTTTGATGCTCACCCTCTGTTGACCCCGGCGTCTCAAGGCTGGATCCACATAAATGTAGTAGAAATTAGAGATAGAGGGAGCACACGGGAGACTTTAATGGAGTTCAAAAAACTTCTGCTGTATTTAGTACATCAGAGCAATAAAAAAGCAGTAACGTTTCAGGACAATCCTATGTATGGTCTGAGAAAGGGACAGGATGGTCCTGAAATGTTACTGCTTTGTTATTGCTCTGATGTACTAAATACAGCAGAAGTTTTTTGAACTCCATTTAAAGTCTCCTGCGTGCTCACTCTATCTCTAATTTCTACTACACT
This sequence comes from Ascaphus truei, assembly GCF_040206685.1. Lineage (NCBI taxonomy): Eukaryota > Metazoa > Chordata > Amphibia > Anura > Ascaphidae > Ascaphus > Ascaphus truei. Next base: position 3,055,072 of record NC_134488.1, read on the forward strand.
GCAAAATGTTGCAATTGCGTAAATTTTCACCAGTGGCATACTGTATGTATGAATCTTGTTAATCTTGCGTTTTACACTTGCGCACACACATTCCCAGTTAGCTCAAACTCCTACACCCACCACATCAAGAATATATATTTATGCCAAAATGAATGCTACTAGGTGTAACTTTTGATACATCTCATTATAATATTTAATTATATTAATTCATAATAATCTCCTTCCCTAATTTGGAGCAAATTACCTTGATACACTGACGTAGTCATGTGTAGTTAGAATGATGCAAATTAGACACCTGTTTTTGGAGCAATTATTCAATTTGCCACACTTGACACAATGAAGTCTCACTGATAAAAGTACACCATTTTATGGTCTAGCACAGCGGTGCGCAAACTGGGGAGCACAAGATTTTCTGGGTGGGGCACGGGAGTTATAGAGGTCCCGCACTCTCCGCCAAGGCACCTAAATTAAATGCCGGGGGACAGCGCAAGGCTTCTATAACACACTTACCTTACCTTCCAGTGACACGTCGTCATGGTAACCCGTCATTTGAAGCCGAGCAGGAAGGGAGGGGGCGCGGGGTGGGCACGAACCGCAGAGGAGAGCAGGCAGGGGTGTGCACGGGGGAAAGTTTGCGCACCCCTTGTCTTGCACTCTTAAATCTTAATGATCTGTGTCATTGGAGGTTGATATTTAAAATCTAGATGCAATAATGTCGGAACTCCAAAATCAAATGCGCTTGACAAAATAAAGTGTGCTAGGCCTACTGCTAAATTATTAGAATTATTCTGTTTGACTAGTCTCACAACAGCATCCGGGAAGCATGTTGGAGGACAAGAGTGTTAATATATTGTTGTACATTAATTGAACAAAGGAAAAAGCAAGAAAATTTAGCAAGCACCGAGAAAATTTTTACAGTACTTGCAATAAACTTTCCTCAATATGCCATTGTTTTGTTTCTGTTTACATTGCAGTCACCCGGTGCCCGGCGTTGAGTTGTGGCATCAAGGGGCCGTCTTGTTGCATGTGAGTGTAGATTACTCTGATGCCTTGGCAGTGATTCTATTGGTTTTGCTAGAAGGAATGTGAGAGGATCTATTTCAATTTTGGTCTCCATTAGACGTCTAGTAAATCAAGAACTTTAGTCCAGAGTCTGAACAACTTTAGCATGTCCACCAAATTTGAGCCATGTCGTCTATATCTAAACCGTTCCTCCAACATAGATCTGGCACCCCTTGATAAATTTGGCTTAGATTCTTTGGGATAGGTACCACCTGAATAGGATCTTAAATCCATTTTCTCAAGTTTTGGTACATATGAAGGATCTATATACTCCATCCAATATGTTACACCAATCGTCATTGGTATTTGAATTTGGAAATCCTGCTCCCATCCAATCATATAATTTTTTGCAAGGGAATCTCCTTCTGGGACTAGTTGATTCAAGGTCGAGATGAGACCCTTTTGATATACTCTGCACCTGCAGATGTTCTCAAAATGTGAGCAGTTAGGGAAATCTTGAGTGTGAATCTTTTAGTGCGTATAATGTCTGATCTTTAAGTACTGGAAGAATTATGTATGGGGAATCTCGTATTTAGTATATACAGTAGATCTGCATATTCCATCAGTTTCCCATTACATAGTAGGTCTCCAATATCCTTAATACCTAATACGGTATCTCAAAATGTTTCCTCTCCATGCCCAGTTGGAATTCTGAGTTTCCAATGATCAGGGACATTTTAGATGGTATTGAGTGGAGGGGGTATTTAGCATGTGCTTGCCTTCAGATTGTAACTGTGAACAGGATGTTGGGGATGTGGTTTTAAACCTTAAATGTTGCTCTTTTGTCAAACACAGTCTTGCAGTTAGTTCCAGATTGTAGCCTTTTGATTTCTACCCATCTATACTGATTGGTGTTAGTATACCAACTAGTTATTTGTCAGCTACATAACATTTCTGTAGGTTTGGGACTGTTAGGCTGACTTTAGGCCTAGTAAAATTAATCTCGCTAGCCGTGGCCTTTTGGTTTGCCAACTAAAATGTAAAATCTATTTTGTATGTTCCTAATCACCTTGTAGGGGATCTGGATTGGAAGAGTTTGAAATGATATAGAAGTTTGAAGAGAATATTCATTTTAGTTATCTCATGTAGAGAGTCATGGGTAGTTATATTTGAATAAGGAATGATATGTTCTGGTTAGTACCCAAGTATTTGAGGGATGTCTTCTTCTCCCAATATTTAAAATTACGTTGAATGAGTTTCACTTCGTGGTGTGGCAGCATTTGGTTTAGTGCTTGTGACTTATCAAAGTTCACTTTGTAGACCGACAGTTCTATGATGTTAATAATTTTCCTTGTGTTATTGGACCCTTGCCTATTCTTTATAAATCCTACTTGATCATGTTGGATTAGACAAGGGAGTATGAAATGTATTCTAGTAGCTTGAATTTTACTATACAGTTTCATGTCTGAGTTCAGTAGTGCTGCTGGTCTATAGCTCTCACATCTAAGGGGATCTTTTCCCTCTTTGTGGGTCACCACTATAATAGCTCTTGCCATAGTCTGAGGAATCTCTTTCCCTTCCCTGAAAGAGTTAAACAACTTGAGTATATGTGGGGTCAATTGGTTAATATATTTTGTAGTAGTATAAATTGGGTAGGCCATCTGGCCCTGGGGCTTTTGATCATTTAAGATTTGTAATCACTTCCCTCATTTCTGTGTTCAATTTTTTAGCATTTAGCACAACCAATTAAGGGTCTAATATCTTTTTACTGGGTGCTTGTTTATGAGATTGTTCCAATTGCTTCCATTAAGTCCTTCATTGCCCGTGTTTTTGCCCTCTTTCTGTTTGTTTCTGTATCAATTGATATACAGGTCCCTCTTATAAAACTTTTGTGGACTTCTAATAATACTGAATATGAGTCTACACTGCCCTCATTTATCTCAAAATATTCTTTAAGGGATTCTGCAATCTTCTTATCTACCTCTATGTGATTGAACATGGATTAGTTAAGTCTCCATGCAGGTTTCCTAGAGGAAAGTAAAGGGGTCCTTTGTTGTATAGTTATAGGTGCGTTGTCAGACCATGTGATTGGTCACATATCTGCTGAATACACAGTGTGTATTATTTTGGGGATGATATAAAAGTTTTCCAGTCTCAAGTATGTGTTATGTGCTGATTAGTAGACGGTATAGTCCCTCTGGGAGCCGGGTCAGTATTTGCAAAGGATCAGTCAGCGGGAAGTCTACTATCATACAGTAGATCTGAATTTGCAGCTTTGTTTTTAGTGTTTGGGTGTTTTGTATATTCGTCATTGTGACATAGTCCAAAGATATTAGGCAGCTTTCTGCCTGGTTTTAGGTCAGAAAGTGCAGGAATAGTGCAAAATTATCCATTCCACAGCTTCACATTTACTCAGGCTGGTGGATGGAAAATCCAGACCACAGATTACAATGGGTCTAGTTCTCCCTCACCTGCTCTCCTAATCACTAGAACAGGTATTTAGAGCAGAGAGAGTTGCTTTTCAGTCTCTTTTCTTAGAGCAGGGAGGGTATCGCTGCTCCCCTGCATCCAGTTCGGGGAGGACGCCCCCTTCAAGTATCGCAGTACCAGAGGATTTGCCTGGACACTTGGGACCGAGTTCCCACCACGAACAGATAAGACAAACAAATGTTTATTGCTGTATCTAAAAGACTGTATGCTGTATCTAGTGACCCTAAATGAGAGGGCATTGTTTGAAGCTGGGGAACCAGGTTAGTTGGCCCAGCAAAAGTTAGAGAGGCTGATTCTGCTATGTAGTTAGATCCCTGAATGGGATAGGATTTCTTTATATGATTTATTTTTGGTTTCTTAAAGTGACAGTGTGTGAAATATTATAACATATTGAGTAAACCGCTGAAGGTTCATGTCTGAGTGCCTCCTACCTACACCTGTTAAAGCTGCAGTCCCTTACTGGGATGAAAATAAAGCAGGCAGAAGCCAGAGTTAAACAACGTAATGCTTTGAATGAGCCGGTTATTCGTATAATTAACCCTAGAAGACTGTGTCGGGAAGATCCCAGACAGACGTCAGTGCTGCAAAAGGGGGCGTTTGTCACAGTCATATTTGACTTGTCTAACTCCGGGTTAAAGGTCAAGTTGAAAACTCCCCCCACAATGAGGGGTAGTCGGCTAAAACCCTCAATTCCTCTATAATTTCCTTTAAAAAATCAATTTGATGGTCCTTTGGGGCATAGATGTTGATCAAGGCAACATTGGTTCCTGGCAGTGTTCCCTGCACTAATAGGAATCTGCCTTCCTTACCTTTTTAACTTTTTTTTCCTGAAAAGGAAAGAATTGCTTAATTAGGATAGCTACTCCTCTCTACTTGCTGTTACATGAAGAAAAGTATGCCTTAGGGCAGGGTTCAGCAAACTGGGGTGTGTGTGATTTTCTGGGGGGGGGAGAGGGAGGCACCACCATTACAGAGGCCACGCACTTCCCCGCACATAAGCACTAATTTGAGCTCTTACAATTGTGTCATTTTACAATACTAGTATTGTTGAAAATTTTATATATATATATATATATATATATATATATATATATATATATATATATATATATATATATATATATACAGAGTAGTGAACAATGTAAGTCATATGGTGCAGATTCATCAAGCCTCAATGTTGGGTATCGCAACCAATAAGGTGTTAACTGCCATTAAAATCAGAGCTTGATGAAGCGGTTCAGCTCAGGAGACTCCCTACTCCCGCACACTATTTAAAAAAAAGACATTAAAGCTACTTCATTACCTTAGCGGCAATCCACTAAGGCAATGAAGGGGTTAAGGCACAATAGCATGTTTATTGGGGACAATTGCCCCCAATAAACATTGCAATATACAACACACACACACCCTGTGCCCCCAACAACCCCTATATCCCCTAACATACATAACATATCTTATTTTTTTTGATGCACAAGAATTATACTACAGGCCGGCGGTGGCCCTTGGGTGGTCCCTGCAGGTGTCCGGGGGTCCCCGCTTGCCTGCAGTACCAATCACATGCCCCCCCCCAAAAATACATAAATACTTTTAAATAAATACACCCCCCCCCCCACACACCCTAACACATACAGTACAGTAATGGTCAAAATTACTATTATCCACATATGGATAATAGTGCATTTGTCCATTTAAAATACAATAAGCAGCATAAATAAAGTAAATACATCTTGCACTCACCCCTGCCAGGCACCCACGATGAAGGCCATCCTCATCCTTATCCCGTCCATGTTCTCCGTTGCTAAAACCAATACAGAACAATAAATGTGACAATCTAATGTCCCCTAACCCCTTAATCACCTTTAGAGGTTAAAAACCACTAAAGTAATTAAGTGGTTAACCCACCCTCCCCCACTACCCCTCCCCCACTACCCTCCCGGGAGGCCTAACCACCCTCCCCCACTACCCACCCGGAATGCCTAACCACCCTCATCCACTACCCACCCGTGAAGTCTAAACACCCACCCATGGGGACAGTACACCTTCACCCACCCGGCTACCCACAATTAAAACAATACATAGAATAGCCCCACTACAGTATTCCCACAATAAACATTACCATATTCAATAAACAATACATAACCCACCCATCCCCTGTGCCCACCCATAAAAACGTGATTTATTATTTTACATACAGGCTTAATACCCCAGGTCGACGGGTGTCTGCAGCCCCCATAGTGCACCCCGGGGGGTACCCATGGGTGTCTGGGGGCCTCCGGGTGGACCCCGCTCGGCACGTGTGGTTCCAGGTGGTCCCCGCGGGTCACTTATATTAATAAAAAACATACAGTAACATAGCTAAATAAAACACAGCACATCTCATAATAAAACACACCACATAGCAAAATAAAACACATCTCAAAATCAAATACAGCACATCTCAAAATCAAATACAACACATAGCCAATTAAATATATAATAAATGCCAATCAAACAATTGAATGGCACAGTGGGCACATGATGCAAATAATCTGGGATCATTTAACAATATGCCAGTCAATGCTCAAACTAAAAGAAACAATTACAAACAAGAGCCAATGTCATTCAAACAAACAATCAAGAAATAAACAGAAATAAATTAACAACAATCAATGAATCCAATCGAAAATAAATTACACAATTTACAATTTAAACACCAAAACCAAACCATAAGCGACTTGAAAAAATTTAAGTAAATAAGGCACCTGGCCCGATGGCATACATCCAAGAGTTCTCAAGGAGTTAAGCTCAGTAATAGCCAAACCATTATATTTAATATTCAAGGACTCAATTTCCACAGGCTCAGTACCACAAGATTGGCGTAAAGCAGATGTGGTGCCTATATTTAAAAAGAGGGCTAGATCACAACCGGGAAATTACAGACCTGTAAGCCTGACTTCAATAGTAGGGAAACTACTTGAAGGTTTAATACGGGATAATATTCAGGAATACCTACACTGGCGACACACTTTATTCGAGCTCGGCTAGTCCCACGAATTCGGGTATACCCGGGTGTATTGAGGTTTGTGACTGTTTTCTGCCCGAGTGCATTAAGGTATTTTCCAGGCAGGGATTGAAGCATTTTATTCCCGCTGGCTGCAATACTGCACAGTACTGCTGCGGCCGAGTTTATTCGAGCATTTGCCCGTTCTCGGCCGCAGCAGTAACCTGGCGCGCGCCGGAGGGTGCCGGGCGCGCGCCGAAGCAGCGGAGGAGCGCCCTCCGATCGGGGCTTTCTCCCTCCCGCTGTCGGGTCCGCCGGGTCCCCCGGAACCCCCTGCCGCCGTCCCCCACATCGCGGGACACCAGGGCTCCCTCGGGGAGCCCTGGACGCGCGTGCAGGGGGTGCAGGCACCTGATGACGCGTGACCGCGCATTGGTGATGCGCGGCACGCTGAGGGAGTGCGGCTAGCACACCGGGGCATCCCCCGGCTTGCGGTGCTAGCCGTGCTTCAATTAAACGTGTCGCCAGTGTATATATATATATATACTGCATTACAATTCATGAATTTATGCCATCTGGTAGACACGCGAAGCATTGCAGCCTATTAAATCCTAATCATTATCATTTAACAGATCAGCCGCCCGTCAGCCAGGCATGAACCCAGGCTGGGAAGGCAAACGCAACGGGGCTTGTCAGAGGTGAGGAGCGGCGCATTCCAGGTATCTGCCAGGTACATACTGGGTATTTGCTCGAATAAAGTGTGTCGGTGCAGTAATGGAAAACAAAATTATTAGTAATAGTCAGCATGGATTTATGAAGGATAGCTTGCCAAACTAACCTTATTTGTTTCTTTGAGGAGGTAAGTAGGAATTTAGACCAGGGTAATGCAGTTGATGTGGTCTACTTAGATTTTACAAAGGCTTTTGATACGGTTTCACACAAGAGGTTGGTGTACAAAATAAAGAAAATTGGTCTCAGTAATAATATATGCACCTGGATTGAAAACTGGTTAAAGGACAGACAACAGAGGGTTGTCATAAATGGAAATTTTTCAGGTTGGGCTAAAGTCGTGAGTGGAGTACAGTACCTCAGTGATCGGTACTGGGACCCCTGCTTTTTAACTTGTTTATTAATGACCTTGAGGTTGGGATCGAGAGCAAAGTCTCCATCTTTGCTGAAGATATTAAATTGTGTAAGGTAATAGAATCAGAGCAGGATGTAATTTCTCTTCAGAAGGACTTGGAGAGACTGGAAACGTGGGCAGGTAAATGGCAGATGAGGTTTAATACAGATAAATGTTAGGTTATGCATTTGGGATGCAGGAATAAAAAGGCGACTTACAAATTACATGGAGATATATTGGGGGAATCCTTGATGGAGAAGGATTTAGGAGTGCTTGTAGACAGGAGGTTTAGCAATAGTGCCCAATGTCATGCAGTACTGCTGTGGCCCCTCCTATCCTCCGACTTACCCGGAAAAATGCGGGCATGTTCTCCATTTCTCACGGCGTTTTCCGCGTGGTGGCCGCATCATCAGACAAGCGCTAATGGTGCTTATCATTGAAAGCACCCGCGGCGTGGGAAAACTGCCGAAAAAACGCTGCGCGTCGCCGCGTTTTTAAAAATCTCGCAGTGGCGGCCGCAAGAGGATAAAGGCGGCCGCCACAGTAGCTGCAAAGGCAAACAAGATCTTATCTTGCATCAAACGGGCAATGGATGGTAGGGAAGTAAATATAATTATGCCCCTTTACAAAGCATTAGTAAGACCACATCTTTAATATGGAGTACAATTTTGGGCACCAATCCTAAGAAAAGACATTATGGAACTAGAGAGTGCAGAGAAGAGAGACCAGATTAATAAAGGGGTTGGACAATCTAACTTATGAGGAGAGGCTAGCTAAATTAGATTTATTTACATTAGAAAACAGGCGTCTAAGAGGGGATATGATAACTATATACAAATATATTCGAGGACAATACAAGGAATTTTCAAAAGAACTATTCATCCCACGGGCATTACAAAGGACTCGGGGTATGGCTTAAGGTTGGAGGAAAGGAGATTTCACCAGCAACAAAGGAAAGGGTTCTTTACAGTAAGGGCAGTTAAAATGTGGAATTCATTACCCATGGAGACTGTGATGGCAGATACAATAGATTTATTCAAAAAAAAGGTTGGACATCTTTTTAGATGGGAAAGGTATACAGGGATATACCAAATAAGTATACATGGGAAGGATGTTGACCCAGGGATTAATCCAATTGCCAATTCTTGGAGTCAGCAAGGAATTATTTTTTCCCCTTAATGGGGTTTTTTGTTTGCCTTCCTCTTGATCAATAAGTAAATATTCCCCCAATATATCTCCATTTAATTTGTAAGTCGCCTTTTTATTCTTGCATCCCAAATGCATAACCTTACATTTATCTGTATTAAACCTCATCTGCCTGCCTACGTTTCCAGTCTCTCCAAGTCCTTCTGAAGAGAAATTACATCCTGCTGATTCTATTACCTTACACAATTTAGTATCATCAGCAAAGATGGAGACTTTGCTCTCGATCCCAACCTCAAGGTCATTAATAAACAACTTAAAAAGCAAGGGTCCCAGTACCGATTCCTGAGGTACTCCACTCATGACTTTAGCCCAACCTGAAAAAGTTCCATTTATGACAACCCTCTGTTGTCTGTCCTTTAACCAGTTTTCAATCCAGGAGGAACCTCAACATACCCTATTTTATTACACAACAATCTAGACAAGCTGATTTAATCAGAAACATCATTTATAAGCATTGGGATACTCTAAAATTGGACGTGGATCTTGAAAATATTGTTAATGATGGACCGAAAATTGTGTTCAAAAAGGCCAAGTCATTGGCGGGCTTCTTGTCACCTAGTCTATTTCACTCACATCATCAGAAACACATTTCGTATATATACCAAAAGGTTTCTTTAAGTGTGGCCATTGTGTGATCTGCCAATATGCAGTTCCTATCACTCACATTAAATCCATTAAACCTAAAAGAAACATTAAAATGAGCACATTTATTAATTGTAATTCTAGCTATATTGTCTATATATTAAACTGTGGTTGTGGCAGACACTATATTGGTCGCACCATTAGACATTTAAAATTAAGAATTATGGAACACGTCAGGGCCATAAAAAAAAACACTATTTTACATCCGGTTTCTAGACATTTTACACAGTGCCCAAAGGGCGGTATCAGGAATTTCTCCTTTTCGGCTGTTGAGCATGTTCCACCTCCAATACGGGGGTGACAGATTGAACATGCTCAACAAACGTGAGATGTTCTGGATTTTTAGTATGGATTCCTTACACCCGGCTGGTATCAATCAAGATTGGGAACTTATCCATTTTTTATAATATGGACAGTACGAATTTAGTTTCATCTTTATATATATGGTCATGTTTGACTAATATGATAATTATTGATTTATGTCATGTTTTTCCTTATATGGTAGCATTATGATTGATTCCGGCTACAATATGTAGTTTCCACATAAACATGTTTCATTATTTTATCTGATTCATTTGACTAGGTCATTTCGCCCTCATTTATCACATATTTCTCCAACATATTATTCTTTCTAGTTACGATTTTTTTTTGTGTGTGAATCTATCACTTTGGGCCATTGAATAGATATTATTTATTGTATTATATTTAGATGCTTGTTTAGATATAAATATCAGTTTATATCTCTGATATCTATAATTATATGTTCTAATTTATTATAGCTTTATTTAATCTTGTTATGTTATTCTATATATTTTATTTTTTTCATAATTATCTGTTATATGTTTCAGGTGGTATTCACCATTATAAGTATTTAAATTTAATTTACAGGTTACTGTAAACATTTTGAATATAATTGATGTTTTCAATCTGTTTTCCATGGATATCATTTGATCCGTTCTATGATTTTATTTATATTATTTAATGTTGTTTTTCTTTTTTTTTTGTTTTAATTAATTTTTTTATATACTTTGTTATTGTACAATTTCTTCGTTATTGTGATGTTTGTTTATGCTTAGGTTACAAAGTATCAGCCTTACGTTTGTTTTTATATTATGCTTGTGACTCCCTTACTTTGCGTTCCAATGCGGAGGTATTTTTGCCCTTCTGGGCTTCCGTAGCTCAATATCCGGTCTCCTACCAGCTGATCTCATTGATAGAGTTTTGGCGCAAAACTACATCCGCATTGAGACTGCTATTTAGGGGAGCTACTCCGGAACATAGGTTACCCTTTGATAAAGCGCCACACAGGTGTGAAACGCGTTAGGGGAGCCTTTTTTTCTTTCTTTTTTCCCCTTTTTTAGCTTTGGCTATTATGCATACTTAATAAAGCATTTTTATTTTTTCACAACTACCTCCAGCCCTATTTTTTGCAGTGCGCGATCATCTTTTTTCATGTTCCAGTTTTCAATCCAGGTGCATATATTATTACTGAGTCCAATTTCCTTTATTTTGTACACCAACCTCTTGTGTGAAACTGTATCAAAAGCCTTTGCAAAATCTAAGTAGAACACATCAACTGCATTACCCTGGTCTAAATTCCTACTTACCTCCTCAAAGAAACAAATAAGGTTTGTTTGGCAAGATCTATCCTGCATAAATCCATGCTGACTATTACTAATAATTTTGTTTTCCATTAGGTATTCCTGAATATTATCCCGTATTAAACCTTCAAGTAGTTTCCCTACTATTGAAGTCAGGCTTACAGGTCTGTAATTTGACGATTGTGATCTAGCTCCCTTTTTAAATATAGTACCACATCTGCTTTACACCAATCTTGTGGTACTGAGCCTGTGGAAATGGAATCCTTGAATATTAAATATAATGGTTTGGCTATTACTAAGCTTAACTCCTTGAACTCTTGGATGTATGCCATCGGGGCCAGGTGCCTTATTTACTTTAATTTTTTCAAGTCGCTTATGAACTTCTTCCTCAGTTAACCAATTGTTCATTAATATGGAGGTTGTGGCTTCCCCTGCGGCACTACTATTGAACTTGATTCTTCCCTGGTAAACACAGAGGCAAATAATTTGTTTAATACCTCAGCTTTTTCCTTATCTCCAATAATCTGCCTACCCATCTCACACAGAAAAGGGTCCTATATTTTCTTTTCTCATTTTTTTGTTATTAAGCTACTTAAAGAACTTTTTAGGGTTGACCTTACTTTCTATTGCAATCCTTTTTTCATTATCCATTTTTGCTAATTTGATTGCCCTTTTGCAATTTTTGTTACATTCGTTATAATTCTGATACGATGTCTCCGTCCCTTCTGACTTAAAGAATCTAAACGCCTTCCTCTTCTTGTCCATTTCCTCCCCTACCTCTTTATTTAGCCACATTGGTTTTGACTTATTTCTTTTATACTTATTACCCAAGGGTATACACTATAAGTGTGCTTTTCTAACAATGTTTTAAAGACTGCCCATTTATCTTCTACATTTTTCCCTGCAAAAACATCATCCCATTGTATTACTACTAGATTAGACCTCAGTTTATTAAAATCTGCCTTACTGAGGCGCATGCGTGAGATCTAGGGGAATGGATGCTTGATCCGTGAGCTCCGTAACCCACGGCCTCTATTCCGTATCAAAAGCACGCCAATATAAGCAGAACAACACCGGAAAATTAATTAACACGCTGAGGACACTCAAATGAGACCAAAAGCGGGGCGCTCTTCAAAGGGGTTACCCAGCTACTTTAATAAAGCTACACTATAGCTTTACACAATAAAGCTGGCACGCTCAGGGAGAGCGGAGGCACCAGCCCCTTTGGAGGGAACGGAGTCAGAGGAGGACGAGATGCCGTTATCTCAGATAAGAGAGAGATAAAGAGACAGTCATGAGAAGTGATCTAAGGGAAGTATGCAATGAAATAAAAGATTGCTTTCGGAAAGAAATAGCAGATCTGAGGAAGGACATTAATAGCATCGGGGACAGGACAGATGAATTAGAGAAGAGGCTGGACACAACGGTCAAAGCAGTGCGCAAAAATGAAAAAATAACAGCACATTTAAAAACACTGATAAATGACATCGCAGACAAACAAGAAGACGCCAAAAATAGAGACCGGCGCAACAACATAAGAGTGAGAGGTGTCCCAGAAGAGATAACAGACCCGGAGGAGTTTATCTCAAAATGGCTGACAAGCCTGTTCCCGGACAAACCCGATGCAGACCTGCACATGGATAGATGTCACCGAGCACTCAGATCCAGACCTCAAGCTGGTGACCCCCCGCGGGATATAATTGTAAGGCTGCACTTCTACAAAATAAAAGAAGCCATTTGCCACATATCCAGAGCTGCAGGGACAATTGAATTTGAAAGCATCAAGATGTTAATCTTTCAGGACCTTGCTCCATCTACCCTGCTAAAAGGAGGAACCTTATACCAATCACTAAAATGCTCCGTGATAATGGTATAAGATACCGTTGGATTTTCCCCCTTTGGCCTGCAGGTGCTCAAAAACGGTGCTGCCATCACTCTAAGAAGCCCAGGAGACAAGGAGCCATTCCTGAAGAAACTGGGCCTTAGGGGCGATTCTACTGACCTGGAGGCAGAAGAGACGTCCTCCACGGATCCAGCCTGGAGCAGAGTGATGAGCTCGACGCGTAAGCAGCCAGAGAAATCCCTTAATTGATCCCAATTCAGAATCAATTAAGGCTTAAAAGGGCACTACCACAGTTGTGTTAGTTTGTTCACGAGTGCAATCATTAAAGTTTGTTTGATTCACACAGTTCACAGTTCACAGTTGCAGACAGAGACGGCGACCATCTTGGATTCCCCACATCTTCACCTGCAGTGCAGCAGACGAGATGCAGGCAAGTGTGCTCTGCAAATAGCCCACAAAACACAGCCGGTAAAGAAGAGGCGGTCGACTGACAGGGCTGGGTCGCCCCTCCCCTTTATTCCTGAATGGCCCTACCAAATATTAATAAAGATTGAATAGGAAACACGGAGGAGACTCTAGGTCTGCGGAGGGGCTTAATAGAAGCTGTTTAATGGGTACATTACATGTGCAACCAACACTCTGAGGGGGAGGGCTACAAGATCCCATAGAGGGGCATACGAGAGGTCAGACTTTTAATTATATCTAGTGGGACCGGAGCAGTTTAAAGTCCTGAGTATAACAAGATGGATCTAAAGACTGTGGCCCCCTACAGAGTATGCAGAGGACCTGGAACAACAACAGGGCACCAGATGGTCCTCGGAAGGGAAGGGGCGGGCAGGGAGCTGGGACACAGAAATAACAAGGGATATGCCCAGAAGGTTGAGGGGACCAGCTTTTCCTAAAACGTTATTGAAAACTGTGTTGCACCGTTTGACACATTATGTTTTCGTTCCTCCCTCTGTTTGGAGGCGTCCTAAGGTGGCATTGAGTTAAGGGGAATATCTGTTAGTTAAGGATTAGACTGTGTGGCTGTTAATAATGGTTAAATATAAGTTGAAAGTTCACGGATGTTGCAGGCTATCAAATGTAATAGGTGTTAAAACAGTACTCTTCTACATAAGGAAGCATGCCAGCACGTGTCTTTTGTCTCTCCCTAGCTCCCCTGCACGCTTTTAGTGCCCCTAATCTACCCGGCTATAAAGGGTAGGAGTAAATATGCAGGCGCCATACCACATATGAACAAATTGCAAGGAAAAAGAGAGTGCATGGGATGGATATAGATGTATGTGGGCAAGTATAATAGAGTGGTGTCAATTTGATCACAATAGGATAAATGGGGTGGGGAGGGTGTAGGGGTGGGGGACAGATAGCATGGATTATAAACAGTACTGAGAAGAGTAAAGAGAAACATATTAATATAAGCTTTACGCTATATTGGGATATGCTTGCATACAGTCCGGTGTGTTGTTATATGTTAATTTGGTGTGTTTATGAGATATAAAATAAGCCACGCCGTGGGGTGGGAGTATCTCACCCATGGTCCTCGCCATGCGACCATCAAGGATTGACCTGGAGTTAACCAGGCCAATCGATAAAGACCTCGGGGACGCTGGGGGCCGAGTACGTACAGCCAGTAGGACACACGGCAGTGGAGTCCTGCTATCCAGAAAATCCCCAGAGGCAAGAGATTCGAAGTGGTCTAAGGCCTCAAGAGAATCTCCCAAGTTATTTCTTTCCCACCCGTTTTCCCTTCCCTTTACCCCTTCCCAAGGTCGGTCGAGGAGTCCATCAAAACCAGGAGAACCAAAAAAACAAAACCAACTGCTATCTGCAAGGACAGTTGTAAGGTAAATGTTGAAGCTATACACATCTTACACTCCACTATGGATTTATGTGATTATCCATCCAATTTCCTATGGGGCTGACACTACTATCTCACAATGTGAAGGGACTGAACTGTCCAAGGAAAGAAGATTGGCGTTTACAGATTACCAGAGGCGACATGCCGACGTAGTGTTATTGCAGGAAACGCACTTCAGCACTAGCAGTTCCCCCAAATTTTTAGATAAACACTTCAGACAATACTATACAGCATCATCCGCCAAGAAAAAGAAAGGTGTGGCGATCATCTTTAACAACAGATGCCCATTTAAGTTAGAATCCACGGTCAAAGACAAGGAGGGTAGATATCTGCTCATACAGGGCACAATAAATGGACAACCACTTACACTAGCGTCAATTTACGCTCCATGTGATCGCGACCCCTCCTTTTTCACAATGGCTATTAGCAAATTGCACAGAATAGCGAAGGGTCCATTAATTGTAGCAGGGGACTTTAATACAGTCCTCAATCCAAAAATTGATAAATTAGGCCGTCCGCGAAAATTTGACAGAGAGGCCCCCACCATACTAAAAGTGGCCCTGAAGACAACAGCTTAATAGATATATGGAGGGAACTACACTCATTCGACAGGGATTATACATTCTATTCACATCCACACTCTTCATACAGTAGAATCGACTACTTCTTTGTATCGAGCATGCGGGAATCCACGATATTTCGTGGTCGGATCGTGCACCCAATTAAGCCTAGAAAAACCAGGAGCAAACTGGAAACTAAATGAGTCCTTATTAAGAGTCCCAGAACTGGCCCAAAAGATAGCAGAGGAAATAGACCAATACTTCAAATTAAATATAGGGTCAGTAACTTCCCACTCCTCGTTATGGGAGGCGCACAAAGCAACTTTAAGAGGAGTATTGATCAATCTTGCAGCTAGAAGGAAAAGGGAAAGGGAGGCTAAAATAGTACAGCTGCAGGCCAACTGGAAAAGCATAAACGAGATCACAATCCAAAGGTCCTCATGACAATCAAAGATATTAAAATTGAACTAAACCTCCTGTTAACCTCCCAGGCCGATAACTCACTGAATTGGTCAAAGAGGAATTTTTTTGACAAAGCAAACAAGCCAGATACTTTGCTAGCAAATAAATTGAGAAACAAATTGCCAAATTATAGTATTCAAGTGATACGACGAAAATCAGGAGCCATCTCCGCAAACCCCAAAACAATTGTAGAGGAATTTAAACTATATTATGAGAATTTATATAACGGAGAGAAAGTGGCACAAACCCATAGTACTAAAAGAGCTCTGAAGAATTTTCTAACGGGCTCAAACCTAGCAAAATTGGGTACAACCCCGCAGCCAAGGTGGTACACCAGGGCTTCCCTTCAGATCCCTTCAAGATCAAAAGTGGGACAAGGCAAGGCTGTCCCCTCTCGCCCCTCTTATTTGCCCTGTGTATGGAGCCGCTAGCGGCTCAGATCCGTGACCATAAGGATATTACAGGCCTGGAGTATGGGAACCAAACACATAAATTAGCCCTTTATGCAGATGATGTCCTCCTGGTGTTGTCCAGACACTTAACGTCGCTTCCCAATCTCTTTGAGTTGTTGGGTCAATTTAATAAAATCTCAGGGTTCAAGATCAACCAATCTAAATCAGAAGCCCTAAACATAAATGTACCAAAACCATTAGAAAAACTTATCTCCATTAATTTCAACTTCAATTGGCAGAATAAAGCGATTAAGTACCTGGGAATACATATTACCAAGGATTATAATTCGGTGTATCGGGCAAACTACCCCAGGTTAATCAGGACCCTACGGGAGGATATAGGTCGCTGGTCAAAATTTAACATATCTTGGATTGGTAAAATCAATAGCGTGAAGATGAATTTACTACCGCAAATCCTATATCTATTTCAAGCACTCCCGGTGCCACTCAGATTGAACGAGATCCTCAGCCTTCAATCTTCAATCTCCAAATTTATTTGGGGGGGTAGAAAAGCGAAACTGAATAAACAAACACTCCAGAGACAATCTGCGGAAGGGGGGCTAGCGGTACCTTGCTTGTTATCATACTACAAAGCGGCACAATTATACAAAATCTCTCAATGGCACACAAACCCGGATTTGAGACGGTGGGTAGCATTAGAGAGCGCTGCTTGCTCTCCATTGGAGCTAGGCAACTTAATTTGGAGCCCAAACATAGCTAGGAAAGCTATACCATCACAGCTATCCTCAATGACCAATTCATTATCAATCTGGGAGGCAACCAAATTTAAATGTAATCTAACTACCAAAAACACCCTGATGATCCCACTCTGGGATAATCCATCTTTTGCTCCTGGCTTAGATAGAGCGAACTTTGCAATTTGGAAACGACAAGCTATACTACGACTTGGAGATCTGGAAGGTAATAACAAAATTATGTAATTTGCACAAATTAACTCAGACAAAAATATCCCACAATCGGAATTGTATAGCTACCTTCAGATCAGAGCTTTCTATAATAAATTTAACCCTCACCCTACATTGACATCATTCGAAAGGCTCTGTCTTAGTGAGACGTCAACAAAAGGACTCACATCGCAAATGTATTGAGAGGTAGTCGGTTCTGCTGTCAAGGTAACAAGCAAATTAAGCTATATGTTAAATTGGGAAAAAGATATAGGTGAGAGCCCAGACATGGACGAATGGTCACAGATGGTGACAGCAGCCTCCAAAAGTTCGATTTGCGTAACATTAAAGGAGAACACATATAAGACCCTGATGAGATGGTATCACACCCCACTAACATTATCGAAATTTATTCTAGGACGCTCCCCTTTGTGCCCGCGACAATGTGGGGAGTCAGCAGATTTGTTACACATGCTGTGGTCTTGTCCTCACTTTGTTTCAATATGGACCAAAATTAAAGATTGGCTACAGAGGATATTGGGCCTCGAAATTCCAATGGATCCCTGGCTCTTTCTATTGAACAGAGCAATACCAGGACTAGCAAAAGTTGAACTCAAACTAATTTCCCACTTCGCAACGGCAGTGAGGAGCACGATCGCAGCATCCTGGAACCAGAATGTAATTCCTACCAATCCCAAAATTCGGAATAAAATTTGGTACCTATGTCAGATGGAAAAACTGACGAACCTTATTAATGACTCAGGCGAAAATTTTCTAAAAGTATGGACACCCTGGTTAGCCCAGACAGACATCCCGGGGGTAGAGATAACCACAATAATGCTTTAATAATTGCAGATGCATTCTCCTGTGATGATATCTTTGGTCGAACGGCTGTCAGTCACTATCAGGTAGAGTAGTTGGAGAGGTATATAATCGAACACACAACCCTGATTCAGGGAGCTAAAACCTAGGCAACATAGGTTCGAGTGGATACTCGGCCATCCTCCCCTCCCACCCACCCACCCTCCCTTCCCCTGCCACCCACCCTCCCTTCCCCTGCCTACCCACCCTCCCTTGCCTACCCACCCTCCCTTCCCCTGCCTACCCATCCTCCCTTCCCCTGCCGACCCATTCCCTTTCCCACCGACCCAGTTAGGTTTAAATAATGTTCATACACTGTACTCAGTTATCATATGGATGGAATGTAAAAAACTCACGATCCTGTAATGAATATCTGTTGTACTTTCTCTGAGCGTTGAAAACCAATAAAATACAAGTTATAAAAAAAAAATCTGCCTTACTAAAGTTTAAGGTCTTTGTTGAACCCAAGAAATCTATTTTTTGATAATTTATGTCAAATGCGACCATGTTATGATCACTGTTACCCAAATGTTCCAGGACTTGAATATTTTTTATTACTTCTACATTGTTTGATATGACCAAATCCAGTATTGCCCCTCTCCAGGTTGGTTCCTCAATAATTTGGGTCATATAATTGTCTTTAAGCATCCCCAAAAACCTGTTTCCCTTTGTTGTAACGCTAATCTCATTGCCCCAGTCTATGTCTGGATAATTAAAATCCCCCATTATGCAAACATGACCCAGTTTTGATGCCTTTTCCATTTGCAAAAGTATTTTAGCTTCCTCAATCTCACAGATATTTGGTGGTTTATAGCATATTCCCACAAACATTTTCTTAATACTTTTACCTCAACTGCTAATTTCTATCCACAAAGTCTCTACATTTTCATCATTCCCTTCATAAACATCATCCCTTATAATAGGTTTTAGATCCGGTTTAACATATAAACATACTCCACCTCCCCTTCTATTTGTTCGATCCTTCCGAAAAAGGGAATAACCCTCTAAATTAACTGTCCAGTCATGAGTTTCATCCCACCATGTTTCAGTAATGCCTATGATATCATACTGCTTCCTTGCAACTATTAATTCAAGCTCCCCCATTTTATCTGTCAGGCTTCTTGCATTAGAAAGCATGCATTTAAGTTTTTTTTCAGCCTGTACTATTATCGTATCTGCTCCTTCCTTTCTGCGCCCACTTGGTTTAGTCCTTAGAAGTTTTCTAGTATTATCTGTATTTACTATGGGTGTCTCACTGCTTTTCAAACTCGCACTTGCTCCTATTCTACCTCCATACCACCTTGTAGCCTCCTCTATTCCATTTAGTTCATTATCTGTTTCATTCCCCTCCCCCCTCCATCCTTGTTTAAAATCTCCGCCAACCTTTTTAGCATTCTCCCCCCCTAGCACAGAAGATCCCTCTTCATTGAGGTGCAATCCGTCCCTAGAATATAGATGGCACCTCTCAAAAAAGGAGTCCCAGTGCTCTAAAAACCCAAACCCCTCCTTCCTGCAACTCTTTCTTAGCCATGCATTAACCTCCCTGATCTCTGCCTGTCTCCCTGCGGTAGCGCATGGCACTGGTAGTATTTCAGAAAATACTACCTTGGAGGTCCTTGCCTTAAGCTTTTGGCCTAGATCCCTGTAATCATTTTTTAGGACCCTCCATCTTTCTCTAACTTTGTCATTGGTGCCAACGTGTACCAAGACCACCGGGTCAATCCCAGCCCCCCCCCCCCTCCCCAACAATCTGTCTACCCGATCTGCAATGTACCGAACCCGAGCACCCGGGAGACAACAAACTGTTCGGTTCATGCGATCACGGCAACAGATTGCCCTATCTACCTTCCTAATAATGGAGTCTCCTACCACCACAATCTTTCTTTGTATCTGAGCATCCTGAGTCGCCACTGTGCTGGAGGAACTATACCCCTGGCTGCTAGAGGAATTAGTCTCCCCCAGCCTTGCCATTTCTGCCCCGACATTCCCAATATCTTCACACAACACGGCAAATCTATTGGGATGTGTCAGCTCAGAAACGACCTTCCTCTCCCTATTGCCCCTGCTTCCCCTTCTAACTGTCACCCAGCTACCTACCTGCTCCTCACTAATGGCAACCAAGCTACCTACCTGCTCCTCACTAACAGCGCCACCATCTGCACCACTATTCGAAGCAAGGACCTGCTCAGTGAGCTCTAATTCCCTTTCAAGATTGCCAATGTCCCTCAATATTGCAAGTTGCCTCTTCAGATCAGCAATCTCTGATTCTAAAGAGATCACCCGCTCACACCTCTCACAGCGGTATGCTCCTTGGAACAGCTGCTCCAAGTGCACATACATGTGGCAAGATGTGCATTGAGTGGCATTTTCAATCCTGCTCATTCTAGCAACTATGAAGTTTAGAAGTACTAACAGTAAACTGTACTTCAATAAACTATACCTTGTTTAACCGCTTCCTTGTTCAAACTGCTTCTGGTTCTAACTGCACACACTTTAAACAACCAGCACTTCAAATCGACCACACGGATATATATATATATATATATATATATATATATATATATATATATATATATATATATATATATATATTATGTGACATAGTCCAAAGATGTTAGGCAGCTTTCTGCCCCATTTTAGAGCAGAAAGTGCAGGAATAGCTAAAAATGATCCGTTCCACAGCTTCCCATTAACTCAGGCAGCTGGATGGAAAATCCAGACCACAGATTACAATGGCTCTAGTTCTCCCTCACCTGCTCTTCTAATCACATGCACAGGTATTTAGAGCAGAGAGGTTTTGCATTTGAGTCTCTCTCCTTAGAGCCTGGAGGCTGGGGGTATCGCTGCTCCCCTGTTTCCAGTTTCGGCACCATATGTGACAAACGCCCCTCTTTTGTAGTGCTGACGTCTGTCTGGGTTCTTCCCGACACAGTCTTCTAGGGTTATTTAATACCAAAACAGGATCATGCAAAGTATTAAGCTGCTTAACTCAGGCTTCTGCCTGCTTTATTTTCATCCAAGTAAGGTACTGCAGCTTTAACATGTGTAGGTTAGAGGTACTCAGATACTTTCATTCAGCAGTTCACTCATTTCATTGTTACAGTATTTCCCACACTGTTATTTCAAGTAAAAAGAAACCAAATTATATAAACAAAATCCTATCCCTTTCAGGGATCTAACTACACATAGAATCAGTCTCTCTAACAGCTGCTGGCCAACTAACCTGGTTCCCCAGCTTAAAACAATGCTCTCTCATTTAGGGTCACTTAGATACAGCACAGTCTTTTAGCAACAGCAGTAAACATTTGTTTGGTCTTATCTGTTCGTGGTGGGAACTCGGTCCCGTGTCCAGGCAAATCCTCTGGTACTGTGATACTTGGAGGGGCCGTCAACCCCGAAACTGGAAACAGGGGAGCAGCGATACCCCCAGCCTCCAGGCTCTAAGGAGAGACACTCAAATGCAAAACCTCTCTGCTCTAAATACCTGTGCATGTGATTAGAAGAGCAGGTGAGGGAGAACTAGAGCCATTGTAATCTGTGGTCTGGATTTTCCATCCAGCTGCCTGAGTTAATGGGAAGCTGTGGAACGGATCATTTTTAGCTATTCCTGCACTTTCTGCTCTAAAATGGGGCAGAAAGCTGCCTAACATCTTTGGACTATGTCACATATCCCCCTCCCCAGCTCACACCTACTGGGGTGAGCGGCCATGGACCTCACTGGGGTGAGCGTCCTACCTGAAATACTTGAGCTAACTGCTCAGTACAACATTAAGTATTTACATGACACGAATATGAACTTCATTATAAATTTACCAACCGAAAAGGGCATTTTTGTTTTTTTTTCCCATATTGTAAGCTACCAATATTTTTTCTCTTATACTACAGCCTTGTAATCTTAAGGGCCATCAACCCTGTATATTAATTTGTAGTTTAGCTACATTTTCAACACAGAGAACCAATATAACATTGTAATATTGACAAAATGCTTATTTGCATAGTTAAGTGTCCGTGACATAGTCCACACGTGTAATAAAAAAAATAAATCGGTCAGTTCCCCCAAACATTTTTTTTTTTTTTTTTTTTTTTTGACTTCCAGTCTATTGCATCCTTTGACTTTATTTCATAGCCCGCTGCAACCTGCAAATGACTGGACTGTTTCTTTAGCTTCTGATGAGACCCTTGGACCAGATTCTCCTTGGCTCCACAGTGTGGTCCAGATTGGTGAGATATGGAACTATTCAGGCGCCGTGTTAACCTTCGTTGTTTTTTCTTTTCAATCTTTGATTTCCCTTTTGTGGCCATTACCAGGCCTTTGGGTTTTGGAGACCTAGTTGCCTCTGTACAAACGTAGTCCATATTAACCATGTCATCAGGATCTGTCAACAAGTTTGTTTTTTCAGGAACTGCCACCCACTTGGCTAAAACATCTTCTGTGTTGTCCTGGGTGTGTCCACTAGTTTGATAATCTTCTGGACAACGTAAATGAAATTGAGGATCTGGATTTTTGAATTCCAGATCAGGGAGAATATTCTCAGGAGGGTGCCTATCTGTTTCTGGAATAACAGCAGCACAATCAAAGTCAATTCTTTCTCCTTCCTCTTTGTCATCAGTGAGGGCATTGAGTTTACTTTCCCTGGTCTCCTTTTGTGACCGTGTCTCTTTTAGCCTTGGAATCTCTTTCTCCAACTTCATCTTTATAGCAAATCGTAATATTGCAACAGCATTGAAGATACACGTATAGGAACGTACAGCTTGCTTGGTTAGGAGGTAGGATTGATAGCCCGACTGAACCACTTTAGCCGCTTCTCCCATGTCCGTCATCTGTTTCAGAGCGAGGTTTAACTCTGTTTCATTTTCTCTATTCTTGACCTGCAGCTGCAGGTGCTCCTTCCGGGTCTTGTCCAGCTCCAGCTGCAGCCGGGCCCCCTCATTTGCCGTGTGGTCCAGCTGCTTGTAGATATCGGCCATCTCGCTTTTATAGCGCAGTGTCAGGCAAACCACCTGACGGACGGACACCTCCTCTCTCTTGGCGCACTGTATCTCGCGCTCAGCCATCTGCTTCTGCAGCTCTTCAACCTGATCGTGCCAGACCTCCCTCAGGGTCTTCACCTCTTTCTGGTGCTTGCTCTGGGTTTGCATCAGCGCCTCCATTTTTTGGAGCTCTGCAGTTTGTGTCGCCTGGATCGCCGCTGATTCTGTATTCTGCAGTGCTTCCTGCATTTCTAACTTTCCCTGGATCAATTGCTTCTCCACTTTTTCTGCTTGGTGAAGCTTCTCATCACCTTCACTGATCTGGTCAGTCAAGTCTGAATTTTTCTGTGTCAGACTTACATTCTCTCTTTTTACAGTCTCTAAATTACTCAGGGTATTCTCATAGGTTTTCTTCAATGTACACAGCTCTGTGCTGCGAGCGTAGACCTCATGGCGTGAGAGTTCCAGCTCTGCTTTAAGCGCGCTAGCCTCTTGCCGAGAAACCCCCAACTCTGTGATGAAGTTTTGCACATCTTTCTGGGACATCTCATAGCATAGTTTCCAGTCAGTTCTTGTTTTCTTTGATTCGCTTGGCTCTCTGCCTATGATGGTAGCAGTAGCCTTTGTCATCTCTAGGCGTGTCGTCATTCCTGGGACGATTGCGCCAGGCCCTATGGGCTGTTGCTCATCTCGGCGCCTTTCTGACGCATGTCCTGACAGTGCAGGTTCAAGTGGCTCGGTCACTTCCCCTGTGACTTGAGGAACAGTTTTCTTTCTTTTTGCTTTATTAGCTCCAGAGATATCAGTGGTCCTGGGCACACACTCACTGTTATCAGCTTCCACATCTTGCTTGCACTCACAGGGCGTTGCTTGCTTTTGCAGCTGTTTGTCTTTGAAAATTTTGGGGCACACATCTTCCATGTGACCTACTTCACGACAGGCCCAGCATACTAAATTCATCTGTGGGTACGGCTCTCCTCCAGGGTCGTGATCATAGTATGGCCTGAAGGGACACTGTTTTGTATGGTTACGTACATTACACAACAAACATTTCACGTCGGCCATTTTAGAAACCCGGCAGGGACAATTTGCTAGCTGCAATTTCACTTACTTCAGCAGCTTACATACAGCACTTGCTAGCTGCAAATTCACTCACTTCAGCAAAAGGCATAAGCTTTACAAACAGCACTTGCTAGATGCAAAAAAATTTTTTTTCTCTTCAGCAAAACATTTTGGTTTTCTGTTTGGGTTCAGGGTGCTATTGCATCCACACTTCGCACATTCTCTGTGTATGCTAGAAGCACAACTGATATACACAGCGGGACAGACTTCACTCATAGCATCTGTACTTTAGTTCAGCTGGGCGGCCATTTTAACCCCCCGCATTTATTTGCAAACCCACAGACTTTTTAGTGTCTGCCCGCATTCTCCACCATATGTGACAAACGCCCCTCTTTTGTAGTGCTGACGTCTGTCTGGGTTCTTCCCGACACAGTCTTCTAGGGTTATTTAATACCAAAACAGGATCATGCAAAGTATTAAGCTGCTTAACTCAGGCTTCTGCCTGCTTTATTTTCATCCAAGTAAGGTACTGCAGCTTTAACATGTGTAGGTTAGAGGTACTCAGATACTTTCATTCAGCAGTTCACTCATTTCATTGTTACAGTACTGTATTTCCCACACTGTTATTTCAAGTAAAAAGAAACCAAATTATATAAACAAAATCCTATCCCTTTCAGGGATCTAACTACACATAGAATCAGTCTCTCTAACAGCTGCTGGCCAACTAACCTGGTTCCCCAGCTTAAAACAATGCTCTCTCATTTAGGGTCACTTAGATACAGCACAGTCTTTTAGCAACAGCAGTAAACATTTGTTTGGTCTTATCTGTTCGTGGTGGGAACTCGGTCCCGTGTCCAGGCAAATCCTCTGGTACTGTGATACTTGGAGGGGCCGTCAACCCCGAAACTGGAAACAGGGGAGCAGCGATACCCCCAGCCTCCAGGCTCTAAGGAGAGAGACTCAAATGCAAAACCTCTCTGCTCTAAATACCTGTGCATGTGATTAGAAGAGCAGGTGAGGGAGAACTAGAGCCATTGTAATCTGTGGTCTGGATTTTCCATCCAGCTGCCTGAGTTAATGGGAAGCTGTGGAACGGATCATTTTTAGCTATTCCTGCACTTTCTGCTCTAAAATGGGGCAGAAAGCTGCCTAACATCTTTGGACTATGTCACAATATATATATATATATATATATATATATATATATATATATATACACTTGTATTTTAGGAATTTTTCTTCTGTATTCATTTTTTATATTACGTGTTCGCTTATAATATTTATTTTTGGGACCCGAGGCACAATTAGGTAAAATAATGTCAAAAATAGGTGGTCCCCACTTGACATCTTGTGTCTTTTCTACAGGGTCACTCTTTGCTATTTGTTTTGTTTATACTGTAAATTAGACTTGCTTATCTTTATTACTGTCATCAGCAGTAGGACACAAAGTGACAGAAATAGATGGCTAGGATGTGCAACTCTCACCCTCCTGTGGTTGATTCTATGCTACGAATCTGCTATATTATAGATTGCCATCGATGAGCCTTCATAGAGCCTCACAATACTATATCACTGAGCTTTAGACCTCCTTGATGTTCCCTTATTCTTTGTCTTTACATACAGATTCACAGTCTTGTCTCATCATTTTACACTTTACCCAGAAGCAGCAAACATAAGGGTAAACTTTAAAGAATCACATTTTCAGACACAGTACAGTGCACAGAATTTCTGTTTTTCACTTTGGCTGCATACCAGGTTTTGTAGATAGGGTGTTTATAGCAGTGATGTTATCATTCTGTTCCCTCATTGTGGGCGTATAGGTTCTGCGGTTTCTGATCTTGCTTGCCTGTGCTTTCAAGTGCTGCATACAGTTTTTGCAAAACTGCTTCTCCTTATCTACCAGTACCTAGAAAGATACTGTCTCCCCTTAACCCCTTTTCTGCCAGAGACGCTTATCCATTTTAAAGTACTTTACATTCATCTTCAAATAGATGTTGGGCAAATGAAGCTAAGGGACTTTTTCTGAAAGCTATTATAGCATCGACCAGATGCTGTCACACGGAAAGCCACATTGGCTTTAATTGGACTTTCTGTGACATAGCACCAGATCAGAGCTATCGAACTTTATTGAGTGAACCCTTAAGGCCCTTATCCCATATTCTGTGATGCTGCTTTGCTGCACTAGATTTGAGATTTTAGTCCAATTCATTTGAAAGAAGCAGAATTCTTCTCCAGCACTGGGACGCTATTTCACAGAATATTGAATAACTCTACCAAGTTTGCAAACCCTTGTCTTCTTTAACTATTACCAGTTGATTACATTCATATATCGAGAAAGCTCTGAGAAATTATATAGTGTTTACGTAATTATTTATTATGGCATTTGTATGTAGTACATATTACTAAGCTCTTTATCAGACGTTTTGCCTTTGAAAAGTTTCTAATAAATAACTTAACACTAGGCGCTTTAAAGTTAAAGAGGACACATTTGAATACATTGCATAAGTGAAATAATCATTTATAATGTGATAGTTATCTTCAAAGAACAGGCATTGGAAAGTAGGCTCCAACAGGTTGTCAATCTTTACTGAACTTCACGGCTGGTATTGCAAGCCGAAAAGAGTACCAGGAAACTTGCTACTATCTCCCGGTCAAGGGAATTTAGCATCTCCGCAGTGGGTACAGCGGTGGCGTAAGGGATTTCATGCAAATTTGAGTTCCAGGACAAGTCCCGGTCAACCTAAAGACTTTATGTTATGTACCAATTAACCTAGGAAAGTCCAGTTTTGTAGCCCAGACCCCCATTAAATGTGTTGTCTTCTGTATTTTGTAATCCACTGTGTGCACATCTGTTTCTATGGAATAAATGACAATTTGTTTTACTATCTTGTTTTGCTCAGTGAATGTTCCCAGTAAAAAGGTGTAAATACCTGGTCTCCTGTGATAGTGATATTAAGGATGTTGACAAAAAAGGTTACTCGACACGTTTTGCACAATGAAGTCGATTTGTCAAAGAGCATACTCTTTCACAAAGCGCCTTGATTAAACGAAACGCATCATAGTAACCTATTTTGTCAACATCCTTGATGTCACCCAGCCCAATAAATTGTTTTTAACCAATTTTTGATGTGCTGAGCCCTATTATTCATAGTTACATAGTGTAACAGGGGACTTATCCCTGTTCACAAATGTGCCTCTAATCCAGCAGTGTGGTGGTTAACTGCTGGTAGACAATTAACCAACACCACCTGGCTGCTTACAGGTGTCAGAAAAAGCCTGCCTCTGAGACAGGAAGAGAGATTCTTCCTGAGCTCACACGTGAGCTGAACCAGGAAACAGATAGAGCAGAGGATCCTGAGTCTCACAGGTGAGACTGACCGAGGGAACACAGAGATGTCTGGAGCTTGCAAGATACAACCCAGCTGAGAAATAAGACTTCAAAACCCGGATGCTGATATATCTGGATAAAAGGCAGCAACCCAGCAAACAGATAAGACTTTTCTTATTGGACTGTTAGCTGTATCTGTATATATAAATATATCTTTATGACTTGTGCTGAGGAATAGCTTGGGTAGCCACCCAGTTAAATAGGGCTGGAATATAAGTATACATATACACCAAAGTGGAGCAGGTTTTGTTTGGCTCACTATTTTTCATATGTTTTGCTGTGTTTAAAGCGACAGGCACAATAAAGCCTTATTTTAATTTCACCTTAAAACAGTCTCCCATTGCGTACCTCTGCACATGTCCTCTTACACATAGTTACATAGTAGATGAGGTTGAAAAAAGATGTACGTCCATCAAGTTCAACCTATGCTAAATTTAGACAACAGATACTTTATCCTATATCTATACTTACTTATTGATCTATTGCTGCTGTGCATCACTCCTTCCCGGCTTCCGGGATCATCCTTTGGACAACTGTATGCTGGAAGCCCGCTCCAGAGCCAAGACATTTCTTCATTCAGTGAGTACCTACCCACACAAGGGTTATTTGTGTTTCAATATACTTGGATTTTGGATTTAGACACTACTGTAGATCAAAATGTTCCTCTAGGGGTTTTTACCTACACTGGCGACACACTTTATTCGAGCTCGGCTAGTCCCACGAATTCGGGTATACCCGGGTGTATTGAGGTTTGTGACTGTTTTCTGCCCGAGTGCATTGAGGTATTTTCCAGGCAGGGATTGAAGCATTTTATTCCCGCTGGCTGCAATACTGCACAGTATATATATATATACTGCATTACAATTCATGAATTTATGCCATCTGGTAGACACGCGAAGCATTGCAGCCTATTAAATCCTAATCATTATCATTTAACAGATCAGCCGCCCGTCAGCCAGGCATGAACCCAGGCTGGGAAGGCAAACGCAACGGGGCTTGTCAGAGGTGAGGAGCGGCGCATTCCAGGTATCTGCCAGGTACATACTGGGTATTTGCTCGAATAAAGTGTGTCGGTGCAGTACCGCTGCAACTGCCGATTGTTGACTGCTTGCCTTGAGAATTCTGCACTAAACCCATCCAATGCTGCGAGATTTCTGCAGCACGCTGTGAGATTTCTGCAGCCAGACTAATGGCCCATCAGATTAACACAGCAGAGGTCCCTGCATTTCAATGGGATTCGCGCTGTGTGAATCCTACCAGGCTGCGAGTCCCATTCAAATGCAGGGACCCCCGCTGTATTAATCCGATTACAGCCTTCTGTGGACCATCTCATGAGTTACTGCGAGATGGTCACAGATTTTCCTTGGCAAAACCGGCAGTTGCATCTGTACCAGTGGGGAGGAAAACATGTCAGACTGGTTTTACAGGCACAGTCTGTCCTTATCATCCACACATCCCCACCTGCATTAGGATCCCCCAACACGTGAGCTAATACATGCTATATATATTTACTGCAAGATCACTTGCATATTAATACCAATAAACTACCCTACTAGTATCAGTGTGTATCATCAAGTCATTTTGTCTCGATTCTAAACTGACATTACATCTCTATGAATCTACTCTGTAGCACGGTGCTTGAACTTTGTTCTGTAAAGTAAAGTGATTATTTTATAATAAAGTGAACTTCAGTGTAAAATAGAAATAAAACAGATAATTTCAAACATAAAATGTGTGGTATTCTCTTTTTCTTTACATACTATAGCTTTCCTCTTCCTAGGTTTTCATAGAGATAGAGAGAGAAGAACAAATGGACACAACCAGGAAGTGAACGCCGGGCAAGAGAGCCGACGTCCTCCTGGGATGCGAGCCGGGGGGTAAGGATATCAAATACCGGGGACCGCCGAGGACCACCCCAAATGACCCCTGTACACGGTCCTTAAAGAATTTTATCTCCTGGAAGAAGAACCGGATCAGTGAGTGAAGACACTGACTGGCACTGAGTTTGAAGAATGTGAACCTGGTTCAATACCCGGTGTCAGATCCTTGTGACCTTGGGCAAGTCACTTTACCTCCCTGTGCCTCAGGCACCAAAAACATAGATTGTAAGCTCTACGGGGCAGGGACTGTGTCTGCAAAAAGGTCTCTGTAAAGCGCTACGTAAAACTAGCAGTGCTAGCCAAGAACACACAATTATGATAATTATTACAAATGTGAGTGTACCCGTCAAGGTTTTTACACTGAGAGAAATACAATTTGTACTATCTACATCATTGGGTCTTCTCTCTTTCTCTATGAAAACCCTTGGAGAGGAAAGCTTTTGTATGTGAAAGAAAGAGAACACCACACCTTTTATGGTTGAAATTATCTGTTTTTATTCTATTTTACATTGAAGTTCACTTTATTATAAAATATTCACTTTATCTTATTTGTTCACATTTTTTTTTTAAATACACGTTGCACTTAATAGTTTGCACTCTTCCCAATATTTTTTTCTTGATTTGACTTTTATGAACTAAGAGGTAGTTCTAATTTGGGGATTTTGAGCTGCTAACTACACACACATCACTACAGTATTTAATATCAGAGCGCCGGGTTATTTTTCGCTTTCAATGACTCACCAGTTGCCAGCAGCCGTTGCTTGCATGCTACATTGTTGCTGTGACCATAAAGCCTCTTAGTTTACTCAGTCTATGTCAGCATATCATGTTAGTTTGACATACACGTCCTTGCTTGCCCTGAATTATTCACCCATTGTTCTACAGGCTCTGGCCTTGACCTGCCTGGTATTTTTAAAAGTGGGCTTCCTTTGTGTTATTGTATGTGCTGAAGAAGTAACTAGCAACCTGTTTCCTGTTGGGAGAGGGATGCACAGGTTTGAATTGCTGTCCCCTGAATCCTGGTTTCCTCTGCTTCCTGTTGACGGCGGTTGGAAAGCTAGGTGCCTCTGGTGACTTATCAGACACACAACCAGTTAGTGGGGATTTTGCAGCCATATCATTTCCCCAAATTATTATTTCACATAACAGTTTATCCATAACTAGACGGGCTACGACACATTTTAGTAATTGTTTTTAGTGTAATATGGCGTGCCTGTGATTAATTATTAGTGGATAAAAAAATTCCAGAGGAACTGATGTTAACAATTTGTACTTCCATGTGAGAGCCTAATTCTCTGGAAGTAAGCTTGTAATAGGCTTCTGTGGAATTCACCAAAACCTGACAGACTAAATATACAGATTTGAATAGATTAGATTTGACTGCAAGTTGATGCCTTGTATTTATTGGTTCCCTAATCAATAGAAATTATACTCTACCACATCTTCTGTCCCTCAGTTATGTGTCTTTTATGTGCACTGACTTTGACAATTGTTTGACTATCCAAAAGTAATTGTTGTTCACAGTGCAAAAATGCAATAATATTTTCTAATTTACACACAGGTGTCTAAACTTATGACAATTATACCCTTACTCCTTGGCGTGTCCCCTTATTGTCAGATTTCCTGAAGCTGATCCTGCACTGTAGATATATAAATATTAGTCTAGTCCACCTGAATACATAGTTTCCCAAGCCTTTTTAACTGATATCTTCAATAAGTAAACTGCAGCACTAACATTCCTGGCAAAGTTCATGTTTTGACCGGAACTCCATGCTTTCCAAGACCCCTTACCAAGCCTGGCAGGCATTCAGGACCTTTGGCAAGAGTGCTTTCTCCCTATATTAGGTCATCCCAGTCTGAGTATGACAGAAGCAATAGCTTCCTTTCCAGCCATGCTTTTGCTAGGCCAGAGATCAGACCTGTAGTAAGCCATTTTCCATCCCGTCTTCTGCTTCCTGCTATTGTGTGTAACCCAGCCTCAGTTACTGTACAGCTGGTGACAAGAGTAAGTAACAGAAGGCACGACTAGTCCTAAGGTCATGGCTTATTGCTGTCAACTGAACCAGATCTGCCGAAGCCTATGACAAGGTGATGGCACACTGCATCTGATGACTGTCATTGTTTCCTGCTGTGTACTTGCAGAAATGACATCCCCAGCTAAAATGTGTCTAATCAGTTTGCGTAAATGACAAGTCAGTGCACATGGAGAGTGTGTGCTACAAAGCACTTTGCATTCCCCCTGGGGTCAACAGGAGTTTCCAGGTGGTCCTGTTTTTGTTCCCTAAAAATAAAAGGCTGCTATAACCATAACTGTCATGGAAACAGGAGTGGCTTACTTCCTTTAATAACACAACATATGTTATACTGGGGAACAATAGAATATGCCTCAAATAGCAGGGCAGCTGTGTGCAAGCGAATACATTTCTGAATTTGACATCTAAGATAGTTCCCCTATAGTATCCACATTTTAAAACATGACAATAACGCTGTTATTGCTGGAATAGTTAAGGCATATCAGTTCATGTTTTGAGCTTGACTATACATGTTAGTATGTTCAATTGCTACTTAATTCATTACAAGTCCATGAGATATATATGTCATAAAGCTTAAAAAGTACATTTTGACACAGCACACAGTTATTTTTCTTGCGTCTGCATCAAGTATAAGAAATGTGTTAATCAGGTGGCTGATGCTAGACAAAGTGATACTGGAAATGTGACGCTTGAAAAAGTGAGACAATTACAGCACTAGACACAGAATTTGCCATTTCCCTTTATAATTTGTGTGTGGAATACCTCCTGCCTTACTTCTTCTATAACCACCTTAGAAATTCAAACAAAGTTCAGACAAATTTACATGGTTCAAAATAGGAGGAAATATCTTAATATATTACAGTCGAACTTAAAACAGCAAAACATGTGAAATCATGTTTTCTTAAAATAAATCTAGTATTTTTTTATTTATATTATTCAACTCGTAATGCAATTTTCCATGTGTTTTAAAGCATCCTTTGATTTCTATAGCACGTTTTAGCTCACCTCCCAAGACGTGCAATATCTTTGCAATACTTTCCTGTTTGCTGCAACTTATTGCCAATGTTCCCAGCAGTTTGAGTAGCAAACTGTAATAATAGATAATGTTACCTTAGTAATATAAGGATACACTGTAGCTTCTGAGTTACACTGACCCAAGCAGCCATTATGTTAGTCTCAAAATCAGGATTTTTACAGATTTAAACAGGAACACCAAACGATTGCCAGCTTAGGTAAGAATGTAGAATTATACATTATCACAGGCTTTATACAGTATATACAAATAAGAAAAAACAAAAACATGGGGGAATGTAGTATTGCTTCTTTTTAACATCATGTTAAGCCTCAATACATATCTTCAAAGGCCAATAAGTCATTAAGACATTAAAAGTCATGGTTTCTCCATTAAAGAGCATTGCATTTACTCTAACTACCATTAGTGATAATGAGATGTAAAAAGAAATATATTTTTATATATATATATGTATATATATATATATATATATATATAACAGACAAATGACTGCGCCTATAAATGGGTATATAAATTGAACATATAGGTATACGTATAAATGAGTAAACCTATATTACCCTTGTAGGTAATAATTAGTGATACGTATTACCAATATAAATATAAATGATGATATACCAAAGAACTAAATAGTATTAAACATATGTATATTACAAAAAATGTGTGTATGCCAATATGATGTCAGTGTATATACAGTAATGACCAAGTAAGTATGGCTATATAATGTGTATGTGACCTAAATAGTGTATACTGGGGATATACAAATGAATACAAGAAAAATAAACAATGTAAAAATTCATGAACCATATATGGATAAAATCAAAAAAAGGTGAATGGATCAGTAGTATGATGACACTCTAATCAGGATACTGGCTGCTTTCCACATGGAACCAACGAATTCCCAGCAGATCTGTACAAAAACAAAAAAGAAAGCGCTCGATCCTAGTGCAATAAGTCTAAAAAATAACATTTAATATCCCATAAAAATCAAACAAATTCGAACTCACAAACAGAAATAAAATAGCATTGTATGAGATATACTCATGCACCAACAGGAACTCAGCTACGCTGCTCACACGTTGTCTCCACTGCATGCAGTTGCAAGGCTCCTCTGGGTCTCCATCCGGCAGGAACTCAGGGAGCAACACAAACACTCTTAGTGTCCTCCAGAAACAAGTCCACTGTGTAATGGGTTCCGGGCAGGGCTGTGTATGGTGTGTAAGGTAGCCGAGAGTGTCTATGAGTCCAGGATGCTAATGATATAGTATACCACAGTAACAACGCGACATACTGTCACGCCTGTATGCCCGCAGAACTGGCAAGACCCCAGTACTGAGGTGGGAATGGTATTACACCACACACCCACAGCAGTGGGAGCAAGCCCGGAGTGTGGTATAGCGTTGCTGGGCCTGTAGAAAGAGTGGTTAGCGATACTTGCAACGTCTTTAGGAGTATGCGTAGGAATAGTCGTGTCCGTGTGCCAATGTTCAAGGGATCCAGAGTGTAGAGTTGTCGGGGTGTAAAGCCAGGTTCTAGGGTTCCAGAGAGCAGCGTGGTCGCGAGTGTAGCAAGGCTCAAAAGGGTACAGAGAGCAGAGTAGTCCAGAACAAGCAGGGGTCAAAGCCAGGGAAATCCAAAGGTAAACACAGGAGCAGGATACAGCAGGGACACAGAGGGAGCACAGCATAGGTCAGCACACAGGGAAACAGGAACTATGCAGAGCGAGGAAGAAGTGGACAGACAGGGATTATAAAGGAAGGTGCACCAATGGAAGAAAGGGGAGGAGCAGAGAAAGAAGTGGGAGACAACAGAGATAGGTCAGGGAAAGAGAGGAGGAGACAGAAGGGGCAGTCGGGAGTGACCAGTAGGGATTGGGAGGAGGAGTCAGGATCGTGGCAGAGCAGAGAAGTGGAGCGTGTGCGCGCGCCCTCTGTAAGTTGAGTGAGATGGCCCGCAGGGACCGGGAGGAGGAAGTAGCGGGCGGACAGAGCCCAGAGGAGGAGCGTGTGCGCGCGCCCTGCGTGAGCGGAGGGGGCACGCGCACAGGCCGCGTCACCAGGCGCTCGGAGCGCCGCACCGCGGGAACCCCGCTGGAGGGGGCAGAGGAGCGGATGGGACCGCCAGGGAAGGTGAGGTATTGGCCGTGGGCATAGCGGGTGTCTGGGAGCAGGGAGTGTCACTGCAGGAGGTTGGGGACCGCGCGGGTGCACGAGGTCTGCGGAGCATGCGCTGAGGAAGTGGGAGAGAGGTAGAAGGAATGGGACAGGAGTGGGAAAGGGTAGAAGGATTAACAGGAGACGGGACAGGGGCACGGAAAGAAGGGGAAGGAATCCCCTGAATCGTCACACATACACACAGGTGTTTGTCACTTTTTTTACCCACCATAAATTAACTAAGTATATATATATATATATATAGTGTTCGACAAATCATCAAAAAATCTACTCGCCGAACAAAAAATCTACTCGCTTTAAAAATAATAAATAAATAAATTCCTAGTAAGAACAACATTCATTTTTGACATTAGTTTAGTTATTGTATTACATTATACTACAATTAGTCCTTGTTACGTGTGTGTGTAAATGTTCCTGAACCCCATAACTAGTGCCTGGACGCCCCCGCGTCACAATATCTAATGCAGCAATCCCGCCTGGGATTTTACCTGATCCGCAGTCCCTCAATGTCCAGGTAACCTCATTCCCGCAATGTTATACATTGGAGGGAAGGTGTTCCCTACCTGTCTTCTGGTCTAGGGGGGATTCCGATGTCTTCCGTGTGAAGCTCGAGAGTTAGATCTGGAAGAAAGCAGTATAGGTTATTTCGGTGTAGGTACAGGGCAGTTAAGATATATAGGGTAAATAAGAGATCCAGAGTGTGAGAGAGTGTGGGTGAGAGAGAGAGAGAGAGACACACACACAGAGAGACACACACACAGAGAGAGAGAGAGACACACACAGAGTGAGAGACACACACAGAGAGAATACAGAGAGAGAGAGACAGAGAGAGAGAGAGAGAGAGAGAGACAGAGAGAGAGAGACACAGAGAGAGAGAGAGACACAGAGAGAGAGACACACAGAGAGAGAGAGACAGAGACAGAGAGAGAGAGAGAGACACGCAGAGACACACACACACACACACACACACACACACACACACAGAGAGAAAGAGGCACAGAGAGAGAGAATGAGAGACACAGAGAGAGATAGAACACACACACAGAGAGAATGAGAGACAAAGGCAGAGAGAGAGTGACAGAGAGAGTGCGACAGAGAGAGGATGAGGGCGACAGGGAAAGGGTGAGGGTGACAGGGAAAGGGTGAGGGTGACAGGGAAAGGGTGAGGGCGACAGGGAAAGGGTACAGGTGAGGGTGACGGAGAGGGTGAAAGTGACAGGGAGAGGGTGAGAGCGACAGGGAAAGGGTGAGGGTGACACAGGGAGAGGGTGAGGGTGACACAGGGAGAGGGAGAGGGTGACACAGGGAGAGTCAGAGGGTGACACAGGGAGAGGGTGAAAGGGAGAGGGCGACAAGAAAAGGGTGAGGGTGACACAGGAAGAGGGTGAGGGTGACACAGGAAGAGGGTGAGGGTGACACAGGGAGAGGGTGAGGGTGACACAGGGAGAGGGTGAGGGTGACACAGTGAGAGGGAGAGGGTGAAATAGGGAGAGGGTGACACGGGGAGGGTGACACAGGGAGAGGGAGAGATGGTGACACACTCACAGACACACACACTCACTCACAGACACACACACTCACTCACATACACACACACTCACACACAGATACTCACACACTCAGACACACACACTCACAGACACACTCACAGACACACACACACACACACTCACAGACACACACTCACAGACACACACACTCAGACACACACTCACAGACACACTCACAGACAGACACACTCACCCACAGACACACACTCACCCACAGACACACACACTCACACACGCACACACTCACACACTCACAGACACACACACACATTCACAGACACACACCCTCACAGACACACACACACACACACACACACACACACACACACACACACACACAGTCACTCAGTCTGTCACTCACACACACACACTCACCCGCAAGTCAGGGGGTCGCACATGGCAGCAGTGGGGCCTCCGCATGGCAGTGGACCCTCCACACGGCAGGAGAACCTCTGCAAGGCAGGGGGGGTCGCACATGGCAGCGGGGGCCTCCGCACGGCAGCAGGGCCCTCCACACGGCAGGAGGGCCTCTGCAAGGGGCCGCCCCCCCCTCCAGAGGCGGACACTGCCGCAGCACCCCCCCCAAAGCGGACGCCGATGCCGCAGCACGCCCCCCCCGAAGCGGCCGACGCCGCAGCACGCCCCCCGAAGCGGACGCCACAGCACGCCCCCCCCCGAATCGGCCAACGCCGCAGCACGCTCCCCCCCACCCCCCGAAGCGGAAGCGGACCCCTTTCAGAGGCGGACACCCCGGGCAGCAAGCGGGGATCGGGGCAGAGGGGGGAGGAGATAGGGGCAGGAGGGGGAGGAGATCAGGGGCAGGAGGGGGGGAAGATCGGGGGAAGGGAATAACCCAGAGCTGCCTGCCGGCCCTCTTACCCGCGTTAACCCAATCAGGGAGGGGGTTTATTTATTTATTTAAAAAATTTGGCGCAAGCAGGGGAATTCATAGAGCCGCCGCACGGCTCGCCAGCGGCCTAAATCCACTTGCCACGGGCATGTGGTTATAATTATTTGTCTAACACACACACATATATATATATTTATTTGGAAAGCTATAGTCTGTATTTGTTATGTGGTAATCTCGGCTGAGTGACGTCATCGCTGCAGTCTCGCGGTACCAGAGGAGGAACCAGGGAGCTCAGGAAGGCAGCTGCAGACGGAGGAAGCTTGCCACGAAGGATTTCTGCGTCCCACGTGGGGAGGAAGCAGACCACAACTCCAGGCAGCAGGACGGAGAGGATTTTATATCCTATATGCTTAAAAATTCTGCTACTTTGTAAGTAGCTATCTGCTTTTGCGCAGTAACAAATACAAAAACGTACTTCACCATATTTTGTTTCTTTTCCACTCTTTATTTCAGAGAACTTCATCAAGGATTCTAAGACTATCCCCAGTCTATTAATGCCCATATTTTAATTGTTTAGTCAACAATTTGCGCCTGTGTTTTCCCCTTTTTCACTCATATATATATATTTATATATATTTATATATTTAGAAAGCTATTTGTTATGTGTAAAGTAGTAATTTCAGTCAAAGCTTTCAGGCTCAGTCCCTTTTTTTGGGGGGGGCACTTAAATTCCTATCCCCTATTTATGATATATATATATATATATATATATATATATATATATATATAAAATCCAATGGTTAGTGCTATCTGCGGTGAATCTGATTGGTCCTCAGCCTCTGGCCAATCAGATTGGTGGGTCTGACGTCACCCAACTGCCACTCTCTTCCCCCTCGGCACCACACACACACACAGGCACCTCTGTCCTCTTCCCCCCCATATCACACTCACCTCCCTCCACTCCCCGGCGCTCCACTCACCTCCCTCCACTCCCCGGCGCTCCACTCACCTCCCTCCACTCCCTGGCGCTCCACTCACCTCCCTTCACTCACCTCCCCCACTCCCCGGCGCTCCACTCACCTCCCTCCACTCCCCGGTGCTCCACTCACCTCCCTCCACTCCCTGGTGCTCCACTCCCTGCGCTCCACTCACCTCCCTCCACTCACCTCCCCCACTCCCCGGCGCTCCACTCACCTCCCTCCACTCCCCGGTGCTCAACTCACCTCCCTCCACTCCCCGGCGCTCCACTCCCCGGTGCTCCTCTCACCTCCCTCCACTCACCTCCCCCACTCCCCGGCGCTCAACTCACCTCCCTCCACTCCCCGGCGCTCCACTCCCCGGTGCTCCACTCACCTCCCTCCACTCACCTCCCTCCACAAACCTCCCTCCACTCACCTCCCTCCACTCCCCGGCGCTCCACTCACCTCCCTCCACTCACCTCCCTCCCTGGCGGGGGGACAGGCAGTAGGCAGACAGCCTGCAGCTGCCACGCGGCGCCTAAGATGGCGGCGCCCGGAAGGAACCCCTTCCTCCCTCGCAGAGTAACTAAGATGGCGGCGGCCGGAAGGTGAGTTGACGTGTGTGTGTGTGTGTCACTGTGTGTGTGTGTGTGTGTGTGTGTGACACTGTGTGTGTGTGTGTGTGTGTGTGTGTGTGTGTGTGTGTGTGTGTGTGTGTGACACTGTGTGTGTGTGTGTGTGTGTGTGTGTGTGTATGTGTGTGGGACACTGTGTGTGTGTGTGGGACACTGTGTGTGTGTGTGACACTGTGTGTGTGTGACACTGTGTATGTGTGTGTGTGGGGGGGGACAGTGTGTGTGTGTGTGTGTGTGTGTGTGTGTGTGTGTGTGTGTGTGTGTGTGTGTGTGTGTGTGTGTGTGTGTGTGTGTGTGTGTGTGTGACACTGTGTGTGTGTGTGTGTGTGTGTGTGTGTGTGGGGGGGGGGGGGACACTGTGTGTGTGTGGGGGACACTGTGTGTGTGTGTGGGGGGGACGACACTGTGTGTGTGACACTGTGTGTGTGTGTGTGGGGGGACACTGTGTGTGTGTGTGTGTGTGTGTGTGTGTGTGTGTGTGTGTGTGTGTGTGTGTGTGTGTGTGTGTGTGTGTGTGTGTGTGTGTGTGACACTCTGTGTGTGTGTCTGACACTGTGTATGGGGGGGGCAGGAGCGTAGAGAGAGGGGGGAGCGGAGAAACATACAGGGGGAGTGGAAAGGAGGGACATGGAAATTTTAAGCAATCCACCACCCCTCCTGTCCACTGTCCCCCACTCCTGTCCACTGTCCCCTTCCTGTCCACTGTCCCCACCTCTCCTGTCCACTGCCCCCTCTCTCCTGTCCACTGCCCCCCCTCCCACTGTCTCCCCCTCATGTACACTGTCCCCCCCTCCTGTCCACTGTCACCCCCTCCTGTCCACTGTCCCCTCCCCTTCCTGTCCACTGTCCCCCCTCCTGTCCACTGTCACCCCTCCTTTCCACTGTCACCCCCCTCCTGTCCACTGTACCCCCTCCTGTCCACTGCCCCCCCTCCTGTCCACTGTCCCCCCCTCCTGTCCACTGTCCCCCTTCCTCCAGTCCACTGTCCCCGTCCCTCTCCTGTCCACTGTCCCGTCCCCCTCCTGTCCACTGTCCCATCCCCCTCCTGTCCACTGTCCCCTCCTGTCCACTGCCCCCGTGCCTCCTGTCCACTATCCCCGTCTCCTCCTGTCCACTGTCCCCGTCCCCTCCTGTCCACTCTCCTGTCCACTGTTGTCCCATCCCCTCCTGTCCACTGTCGTCCTGTCCCGTCCTGTCCACTGTCCTGTCCCCCTCCTGTCCACTGTCCCGTCCCCCTCCTGTCCACTGTCCTGTCCCCCTCCTGTCCACTGTCCCGTCCCCCTCCTGTCCACTGTCCCGTCCCCCTCCTGTCCACTGTCCCGTCCCCCTCCTGTCCACTGTCCCGTCCCCCTCCTGTCCACTGTCCCCTCCTGTTCACTGTCCTGTTCCTCCTGTCCACTGTCCCATCCCTCCTGTCCACTGTCCCCGTCTCCTCCTGTCCACTGTCCCCGTCTCCTCCTGTCCACTGTCCCCTCCTGTCCACTCTCCTGTCCACTGTCGTCCTGTCCACTGTCGTCCTGTCCCCCTCCTGTCCACTGTCATCCCCCTCCTGTCCACTGTCCCATCCCCCTCCTGTCCACTGTCCTGTCCCCCCCTGTCCACCGTCCCATCCCCCCTGTCCACCGTCCTGTCCCCCTCCTGTCCACCGTCCCGTCCCCCTCCTGTCCACTGTCCACATCCCTCCTGTCCACTGTCCCCGTCCCTCCTGTCCACTGTCCCCGTCCCTCCTGTCCACTGTCCCCATCCCCTCCTGTCCACTGTCCCTTCCTGTCCACTGTCCCCGTCCCCTCCTGTCCACTGTTCCCGTCCCCTCCTGTCTACTGCCCCGTCCCCTCCTTTCCACTGTCCATGTCCCCTCCTTTCCACTGTCCCCGTCCCCTCCTGTCCCCGTCCCCTCTTGTCCTCTGTCCCCGTCCCCTCCTGTCCACTGTCCCCATCCCCTCCTGTCCACTGTCCCCATCCCCTCCTGTCCACTGTCCCCGTCCCCTCCTGTCCACTGTCCCCGTCCCCTCCTGTCCACTGTCCCCATCCCCTCCTGTCCACTGTCCCCTCCTGTCCACTGTCCCTGTACCCTCCTGTCCACTGTCCCTGTCCTCTCCTGTCCACTGCCCCATCCCCTCCTCCTGTCCAAGTTCCCGTCCCCCTCCTGTCCACTGTCCCGTCCCCCCCTGTCCACCATCCCATCCACCCTGTCCACCGTCCCATCCCCCTCCTGTCCACCGTCCCATCCCTCTCCTGTCCACCGTCCCCGTCCCTCCTGTCCACTGTCCCTGTCCCTCCTGTCCACTGTCCCCGTCCCTCCTGTCCACTGTCCTCGTCCCTCCTGTCCACTGTCCACTGTCCTCGTCCCTCCTGTCCACTTTCCCCGTTCGTCCTGTCCACTGTCTCCGTCCCCTCCTGTCCACTGTCCCCTCCTGTCCACTGTCCCCATCCCCTCCTGTCCACTGTCCCCGTCCCCTCCTGTCCACTGGCCCCGTCGCTCCTGTCCACTGTCCCGTCCCCTCCTGTCCACTGTCCCCCCCTGTCCACCGTCCCATCCCCCTCCTGTCCACCGTCCCATCCCCCTCCTGTCCACCGTCCCCGTCCCTCCTGTCCACTGTCCCTGTCCCTCCTGTCCACTGTCCCCATCCCTCCTGTCCACTGTCCTCGTCCCTCCTGTCCACTTTCCCCGTTCGTCCTGTCCACTGTCCCCGTCCCCTCCTGTCCACTGTCCCCTCCTGTCCACTGTCCCCATCCCCTCCTGTCCATTGTCCCCGTCCTCTCCTGTCCACTGTACCCGTCCCCTCCTGTCCACTGTCCCGTCCCCTCCTGTCCACTGTCCCGTCCCCTCCTGTCCACTGTCCATGTCCCCTCCTGTCCACTGTCCCCATCCCCTCCTGTCCACTGTCCCCATCCCCTCCTGTCCACTGTCACCTCCTGTCCACTGTCCCTGTCCCCTCCTGTCCACTGTCCCCGTCCCCTCCTGTCCACTGCCCCGTCCCCTCCTCCTGTCCACTGCCCCCCCCTCCTGTCCAATGTCCCGTCCCCCTCCTGTCCACTGTCCCGTCCCCCCCTGTCCACCGTCCCATCCCCCCTGTCCACCATCCCATCCCCCTCCTGTCCACCGTCCCATCCCCCTCCTGTCCACTGTCCCCATCCCCTCCTGTCCATTGTCCCCGTCCTCTCCTGTCCACTGTCCCCATCCCCTCCTGTCCACTGTCCCGTCCCCTCCTGTCCACTGTCCACGTCCCCTCCTGTCCACTGTCCCCATCCCCTCCTGTCCACTGTCCCCATCCCCTCCTGTCCACTGTCACCTCCTGTCCACTGTCCCTGTCCCCTCCTGTCCACTGTCCCCGTCCCCTCCTGTCCACTGCCCCATCCCCTCCTCCTGTCCACTGCCCCCCCCTCCTGTCCAATGTCCCGTCCCCCTCCTGTCCACTGTCCCGTCCCCCCCTGTCCACCGTCCCATCCCCCCTGTCCACAATCCCATCCCCCTCCTGTCCACCGTCCCGTCCCCCTCCTGTCCACTGTCCCTGTCCCTCCTGTCCACTGTCCTCGTCCCTCCTGTCCACTTTCCCCGTTCCTCCTGTCCACTGTCCCCGTCCCCTCCTGTCCTCTGTCCCTGTCCCCTCCTGTCCACTGTCCCATCCCCTCCTGTCCACTGTCCCGTCCCCTCCTGTCCACTGTCCCGTCCCCTCCTGTCCACTCTCCCGTCCCCTCCTGTCCACTGTCCCCATCCCCTCCTGTCCCCGTCCCCTCCTGTCCACTGTCCCTGTCCCCTCGTGTCCACTGTCCCCGTCCCCTCCTGTCCACTGTCCCCATCCCCTCCTGACCACTGTCCCCGTCCCCTCCTGTCCACTGTCCCCATCCCCTCCTGTCCACTGTCCCCGTCCACTTCTGTCCACATCCCCTCCTGTCCACTGTCCCCGTCCCCTCCTGTCCACTGCCCCGTCCCCTCCTCCTGTCCACTGTCCCCCCCTCCTCCTGTCCACTGTCCCCCCCTCCTCCTGTCCACTGTCCCCCCCCTCCTCCTGTCAACTGCCCCCCCTCCTCCTGTCCACTGTGTCCCCCTCCTGTCCACTGTGTCCCCCTCCTGTCCACTGTCCCCCCATCCCCTCCCATCCCCTTTCCCCCCCCTCCCCTCCCATCCCCTTTCCCCCCCTCCCCTCCCCCTCCCCTCCCATCCCCTTTCCCCCCCCCTCCCCTCCCCCTTTCCCCCTCCTCCCCTCCCCCTCCCCTCCCCCTTTCCCCCTCCTCCCCTCTCCCTTTCCCCCCCTCCCCTCCCCCCTTTCCACCCCTCCCCTCCTTCCCCCCCCTCCTCTCCTTCCCCCCCCTCCTCTCCTTTCCCCCCCCCTTTTCCTAGCAGGAAATTTAACTCATGGGCAACGCCGGGTCTCTCAGCTAGTATATATATATATATATATATATATATATATATATATATATATATATATATATATATATATATATATATATATATATGTATGTGTGAATTGCCTGTATATATGTATATACTTTATTTAATAAATACCATGACTTTTATTTATTCCATGTTTTGTGATAAATCAGAAGGTGAAAGAGAACTTGAGCTTATAATACAAATGGTGCTTTATACTCTGGAGAGTTATTTTGCTTTGTTTTTTTTATTATTC
The DNA here is from genome assembly GCF_040206685.1 of Ascaphus truei. Taxonomy (NCBI): domain Eukaryota; kingdom Metazoa; phylum Chordata; class Amphibia; order Anura; family Ascaphidae; genus Ascaphus; species Ascaphus truei. Next base: position 3,098,223 of record NC_134488.1, read on the forward strand.
TCTTTTTTTACATGCCTCAACTAAAAGCAGTGGCAATGAAAAGAGAAGTGAGAGTTTCATAGGGACAAAAAAATGAGAAGCAAACATCTCATAGGCAAATTTGGATATCGTATACTTGTTATGGGTGGGGGAGCTGGAGTTTTTTCTGACTGAAATTATATGAAAATAGTAAACATGCTTGTCAATAATTTAGCTATAGATATATAGGAGGTATGGTAGAACACTCAAATGTTTTATCATCTAATAATTTGGATTTTAAATGTGTAAACTGTATTCGTCCTGAGACTCCACTTCATTTGCCAAATAAATTTAAATTATATCATTAGTACATATAGATCTAATAATAATAATAGCATGTTTTTGTATAGCGCTGCTAGTTATACATAGCGCTTTACAGAGACATTTTGCAGGCACAGGTCCCTGCCCCGTGGAGCTTTCAATCTTTGTTTTTTGTTGCCTGAGGCACAGGGAGATAAAGTGACTTGCCCAAGGTCACGACACCAGGAATTGAACCAGGCTCCCCTGATCAAAACTCTCAGTGCCAGTCAGTGTCTTTTACTCACTGAGCCACTCCCTCTCTAATAGTAAACTTTAACTCTTTGGTGTAGTTGACTCTTTAACTGGAGAATGCTCCTTACCCTTAGCATATAGTCACAGATATGCATTGTTTTTCAATGGATTTAATAATTTTTTTGGAAGTTTAAATGTGTTAAAATTACCACAATTTAGACACACTAGGCCAGTTTAGAAAGCTTTCTAGTTATGTGTAAATATTTAGGCAGTTTTTAAGGCGTGCACACAACCTTTGAAAATGTTGACCATTTACACCCCCATACAATTGACATAAAAAAAGGAAATGCTTGTACAGTATGCACAGAGACAGTATTTTGAGGGTGATTCAATATTTATCATGTGTCCACCATGAGAATGTCTGACATGAAGACATCACAAAGCGATATCAACCAAAATACAAAGAGAAGACAAGCGCATGACTCAGAAATAGAGGACAGTACAGAAATAGAGGACTCATAATAAAACTTTGCATCAATGCAAGACTCAGAGACAGAGCAAGTCTCAGGCACTTACTGAAGAGAAGGGGACATTAAGGCACATTATAGGCTAAAGCAGTAAAATTCCGGGCATTATTGAAAACACTGCTCTCTGATTGGATAATGCCTGGAATTTTAACCAATCAGTAATGCCCGGAATTTTAGCAGCTTGCAATGTGTAGTTTTCAATGTGTATATTTCCAGCCAATCAGCTTTAAGAACAGCTGAGACAGGGCAGGGGATTGGTCTGTCTGAAGTAATAGCTCTGAGACAGGGCAGGGGATTGGTCAGGACGTATCAGCCACGGGTTGACTCCTCCCCCTCCCGAGCTGACTGAGATTTTCTGAGCAGATTCAGTTGAATTGGGAGGGGGGGGGGGGGGGCTGTGCTGCAGCAGAGTTTGTGTGTGTAGAGCTGCTGTGTTGTGTGAGTGTAGATCTGCTGTGTTGTGTTGAGCTGCTGTGTGTGTGTGCAGAGGTGCTGTGTTGTGTTGTGTGTGAGGGGGCGGCAGTGTGTGGATATAGATAGCTGCAGTGTAAGCGTATATAGAGGTGGTTTCATGTATTTACTATTTAATTTTAATAACAAAATCTATATAACTATAGAAAAGTGTCTATTATTTATGAAAAAAGTCTACATTTAGCCTATAATAGTAATAATCCCCTCAGAACAGGGCATTACTGGCCAATAATGCCCTGGCTGGGTTAAAGTCCCTCGACTTGCCTCGGGCCTTCAACTCTTCCAGCCAGGGCATTATTGGCCAGTTCTTCTGGGATTATTACTTAAATAAACGGATAAAGCAGGAATTGACTTCATCGAACTTTTTCTGGAGTGTCCTGAACCAGGGGCTTCCAGCATAGGATTGAGATTGTTAAATATCGAGAAACCGATCGTGAAATAATAATATGAACCCCTTCAGCACTGAATGGTTTAACCCTTTCCATGACAGGGAGGAGGAAGTAGAATAGAACAGCTCCGTTCGTGGCCGGGTTTAAAGATTAAAAAAAAATATGTCTTTTAACAGCCCGATCTAGGCAATGGACCCACGAAGCACCCGAAGAAGCCTCGCGCTAAAAGTAAATGTGCGCAAAAGGAAAGGACCCCAAGGCATAAGAGGCAGGTCTTTTCTCCAGAGCTACAAAGATGGCAGAGAGCAGCACGCATGGAGATGACCCAGAGACCCCACTACTCCCAGAAGTGATTGGAGACTCGTTGATCACTACAGAAATACAGGTAATTTATGAGAACATTAACATTCTCTTCCAAAGTGAACTACAGACAACACTGTCACGGGAGACCAGGCCATTTACACCTTTTTACCAGGATCATGCATTGAGCAAAACAAGTTAATGAAATAAATTGTAAATTGATTCACAGGAAAAGGCAAACACACAATGTGTAGGCCTTGCGCGAGCCCACAAACTAGACCAGACCCCGGTACTGAGGTGGGAAGGACAGTGCCATGCACCCACAGCAGTGGGGTGTGCCTAGAAGGTGAATTGTTCACGTTGCCGGGTCTGGGTAGGAGAGAGAGGGTTAATCCAATATACTTGCCGGGGTCCTGGGTTATAGAGAGGTGCGTAGTTAAAGTCCGTAAGCCAAAGGTCTGGAGTGGAGAAGACAGCGTAGTAGGAGTCCGTAAACCTGGGTCATGGAGTGTAGAGTTAGATTTATTAGAGGCAAGCCGGGTTCGGTACACGAAGGGTCAAACTGTGGAGAGACTAGGACAAGGCAAGGCAAGGCTAGACACAGCAGAGGATCTGCACAAGGCTACACTTAGTTATGCTCAGCAATGCATCTGAGCACTGGCAGGATATTTATGCATCAGGAAGCCAATGGCAAAGGAGGGGGAGCGGGGGTGCGGCCCCGGCGGAGGCCGGGATAGGTGCAGGAAGACAAGGGGCTCATTAAGACTTGACGCGCAGCTGGGGTTCGTTGCGCGTCGTCACACATGCGTGCCACGCACGGAGGAGGCGCAGCGCGTCCGTGGGGGCAGAGCCAAGTTCCGTGAGGAGTTGTAAAAGGAGCGAGTGCGCGTGGGCTCTGTAATGGAAGCGGGGTTGCGTGCACCAGTGGGAAGGTGAGTGGAGGCAGCGACAGCTGTGGTACTTTGGGACGTGTTCCCCGATTCTTCACACAATGTTACACAAACTGTAGCAAAAAGACACACTTGCTTGGGAATTGGGTAACAACCTAGACTCTCTTAGATGCAGGGAACTGTTGGGGAACAGTTGCAAAAACAGGACAAACAAAAATATTCCAGGCAGCTTTCACTGAAGCAGCCCTTTTCTTGCTGGAGACTTGCAACTGGAAACTTAGAATATGAGAATTTTAGAGGATTGGAGAACTATGAAAGACCTTGGAGAACCCTTGAGAACACACTATGTAATGGGCGCAAGGGGTTATAATACCTCTGACTTTCATTCAAAAAATACTATAGCCCAATCCGAAGCGTGAGCAATTTCTCCGCCGCCAATCAGAGACAAGATGGTAGACACAATAGGGTTACCTGGAAATCAGAATGAACCAAGGGGCATGGGTAATTTGGCACCTCTGGCCCTGGTTCCCTCAATGCCACCCACGGTGACAGGCTCCTGCCAGTCTGGTGGGATCAATGGAAATGCAAAGAGTGTCCATTGATCTCAGGATGTGGAAACTTGAATCCTTCCCTCCTGTCCAAATCATCTTGACACCTTGGTCATCCTCTGGGGCTTTCATCTCTAGATGTCCTGCCAGACCTCCTTGGTAGCACAGTGGCCTGTCAGAGCATTGGTTCTGAAAGTCCCAACTCATTTCTGTGCACAAACTGATATGTTTTAAAACACACTGTTTCATAAAATATACACTTTAAAAATATCCTAAGTCTTTTGGTTATGGGAAATAGAATGAGAAGCTGCACATTATTTCTTACTAGCCATATTCCCCACACTCTATCCAATAAACTTAGGACTGGACTTTTAAAAGTCCCCTCACAACCTTGTAGATCATTGGAGTATGCCCAGAACCGCTATACCGGTTCTGGGTGACCTGGGCATTTACTGGGTATCCCCATAAACCTGGAAAGGTAAAAACACAAAAATTCTTTATTGTCGCAGTTGGGTCCAAGAGCTGACACTCCTGAACCCCAAAACATGGATCAGAGGTAACCAAATGGGCTTAACCTTTATTAGTGAGCCTGGCTACCTCTTCACCATCACAAGCACTGAAATAAATTGACAGGAAGGTGAAGTCCTTGGGTCAGCGTACAGACACCACTTAAGATATAATGGATGAGCTCATGACTAGAGTGTTAGCTCTTGAACAGAGCCTCGGAAAATCAAACCAAACAATTGCCAACCTACAGGAGAGAGACAAAGACATGGACAACAGACACTGCAGATATAATGCTCAAATCAAAGGTATCCCTGAGCAGGTAGACAATATTAACTCTTACCTCCATTGTCTATTTAATTAACTACTTCCTGGCATGAACCCAGAGCTTTTCCACTTAGTCAGAACCACAAGTCACTCAGAATAAGACATAAAGATTTATTAAAGCCCAGATATGTAGTCCTCAAATGTCACTATTTTAAAACTAAAAAATGGGCGATGAGGGCAGCAAGAGACAGCAACAATTTGGACTTTGAGGGGTCCACCCTACAGACAGCAAAAAAACAATCATATCCACCCAGAGAGAGAAAAAGAAGAGGTATTTCATTATGATGAGAAACCATCTACCTCTGAGAGACAAGCCAGGGGAAATAGGGAAAGCCCAAATACAACCCTGAGAAGGACACAGATTAACAACTCCCCTAAAGAGAAAGATAGAAAGCCCACAAAGAGAGTAAAAAGAGGAGGAGTACACACCGCCAAAAAAAACCCATTATAGGTACCATCCATCTGGAATCTTTATTCTAAGTAATGTAATTTTGACATCTGAACAAACAAATGTATTACAGACAGGATTGGCCTTTGAGCCAACAAGCAATATTAACACTTTCAACACTTATATATGTAGCGCTTTTACCCACACCCTAAGTGATATTGGGGTGGATATGCATTCTCCAGCTACTTCTATGTGTGTTGGGCTGTGACCTGTTGGTGAACAAGAGTGCACAGTGCTCCGCGATGGTGTGGGGAGGGCAGAACAGGGGTGCAAGTTACCTTTTATTCCTCATGGGTGCAGCGCCTCCAGTCAGCACAGATTCTCTGCAGGAGCAGGGGTTGAGCCATGCGGACACCTTGATCTTCCTTTACAGCAGCAGTCAGTAATCACACTGTTTCTGATACAACTGGCTTTATTGCAGGCAGATGACAATAGTACAACAAGCACAGAATTATTCCTTTTCTCTCTTTTCTCCCATGCTGGTGAGAGCCCTGACTCAGGCATTTGGCCCCTTTCAGGCCTAGTACACTTTCCTCCCATCCCCTGGTGGGATGAAGGAAGAGGCTCCTCACTCCACAAGTGGAGGAGAAAGACCAGGATCATACTCCAGACATAACGCTTTTACTTCTAGAACTTCTCAACTGAATTTAGGAGAGTGTCAGAATTTATAACCTGAGATTGTGGGTTGGAACCCTGCCCCTTTATCAGAACAGGTTGAATACTGATTGGTTCATCCAAAAGCAGTGATCACCAATCAGTATCCACCTGCTCCTAACAGGACTGACACTGGAAGGGTCCAGGAAAAAAATAGTAGCGGCCGGGAGGCTATGCTATATATAGGTATCAGTAAGTTCGCTTGAAATTTGACTTTGAAGAAATATTTTATGAAGCAAAATGTCCCATATGAGGTTACAAATAAAAACGGTACAACGTGTGAAAGATATACACACACGTCATCTCGAAAAAATGTAATTATCTATCAGAGCTATCTCAAAGGAGGACATATAGATAGATACCTTTACCAAATTGTTTCAAGAAAATATTGAGAGATTGGATAAGTGTAAGAGATCAGGAGTTAAAAATAACCTAACTAAAAAGGAATTGGAAGCATTGCAAGAATTGACTAAAAGAGAGGATATTGTGATAAGATCAGCTGATAAGGGGGAGGGGTTATTATACTCAATGGAAGGGACTATGACATAGAGTCCATTAGATTATTGGGGGATTCAGAGACATATACTATGTTAGATAGTAACCCTACAGATATATTCCAAAAAGATCTATTGGTTTTGTTGAATAGGGGTTACAAAGATGAAATCTTAAATAAATCCGAATGGGAGTATTTAAATGTCGAATCACCACGAATCCCCATTTTCTACTATTTGCCAAAATTGCATAAGGATCCAACCCACCCCCCTGGTCGCCCAATAGTGTCAGTGATGAAGTCTCTCACTGCAAACTTTCAGGGTATATTGACCAATCTTTGAAAAAACGGTTACTAAATTAAAACCTTATGTCAAGGACACCATTCAACTGTTGAATATCCTGAAGGATTTGGTATGGAGAGATAGTTATACTCTAGTCATATGCGACGTGTGTTCGCTTAATACTGTGATTTATCATGCACAGGGTGCACTGCGGTCCAAGATAATTCAACCAAATATGGAGAATTAGATCCAATAAAGGTGAGATTTATGGTTGACTATATAAGACATATCCTGAGCCATAACTATTTTTGGTACAATGACCAATACTTCCTACAAATTGAGGAACGGCAATGGGTACCAGGTTTGCACCGAACTATGCTAATATCTTCATGGGCATGTGGGAGGACCAATTTATTTAGTATTTCGGCGCAAACCTGGTATCCTGGCACGTTATATTGATGACATACTTCTGATCTAGGAAGGAAGCACAGACCTTCTTAAAGTCTTTCTAGCATGCTTAAATGACAATCCATATAATTTTAAATTTACTTACAAATTCAGTAAAATCGAGATTTCATTTTTGGATCTTTTATATGTGCAGGGGGGGCAGTTAGAGACAAAAACGTTTGTCAAAAAAGTAGACTGTAATAATTTTTTATTAGGAGATAGCGCTCACTTGGATAAATGGGTCAATAACATCCCAACAGGCCAATTACAAAGATTGAGACGCAATTGAAAACAAGAAAAAGTCTTTAAAAAACAGGCACATGAATTAATGGAGAAATTCCTTGGAAAAAACTATAAAAAAGAGTTATTTGAGGAAGCTTACAGTAAGGTATCAAAAATGAAGTGTACAGATTTGCTCCAATATAAAGCAAAAGAGGACACAGGTTGAAAGGGGCGAAGAGGGAAAATTATCAGTACAATTTGTAACCAGGTATAACAGCTCTACTGCACAGATTCAAAAAATATTTCACAAGCACTGGGGTATCCTACATTAGGACCCAATCCTCCAACAGATCTTACCGTCAAAGCCGGAGATAATATTTACGAAAGCTCCCAATCTGAAGCAGAGATTAGCTCTGAGTTGTTTAAAATGAGGAGAGGTGACTGTGACAAAGGGATATTTTAAATGGCAAAGCTGTAAGGGGTGTAAATTACACCCAAATTCACAAAAAAGCTTCCGATCTGTTCAGTCAGAAATTACACGAGAGAGTAACGAGATAGAAGACTTGATAGACTGTAACTCCAGTTGTGTGATTTACATGTTACAATGTCATGTAATAAACAATATATTGGAAGAACCACATGGAAATTAAAAAATATAAGTGGCAGAACACATTAGGAACATAGAGAAAGGCTTTATGCAATACAGTTTCTCTAAACATTTTAAAGATTGCCATGCCCAAGACCCAAAGGGCTTAAAGTTCTTTGGGATAGAACAAATTAGACCAAATTGGAGGGGTGGCAATGAAGTGATTAAAATCTCCAGACATGAAACTTACTGGATATATGTTTTAAAGACACTTGTACCACAAGGCTTTAACATTGATATTGACCTAGAGTAATTTCTCAGAGACTAAAAACCTTTCAGTGTGTTCTGAACAAATCCATTTACTATATTGATGTACATTCTCAATGTTTCATATAGCTGTATTACTGTACCATTAGTCAATGTTGAAACTCTTAATTATAAACTGAATGTATTTGAATATACAATATAGTTTATCATGATGCTATGGTTGTTAATTGTGTAAAATATATATGAGTTAAAAACCCTATATCTTCACATTAGTTCTCTCCATTTTGGGAATTTGTTTGTATAGACTCATAGAGAATAGCGTTTTAGTGAATTAAGTGTTATATACAAATGTATTAACATCAATGAACAAAATATATATATAAGGTTATATTATACATAAAGTATGATAAATATCAATACAGAATGAGGATTCTTTATTATAGGGATCAAATTACATTGTTTGCAAAATGTCACAAATTCATAGTTGCAGTAAAAATTGTAAACCATTTAAATTGGTATTTATTCTGGAGGCCAGGGTCATGTGTAGGATGATTAGCCCAGATAGGTTCAACTCAGCCCCCTTTCCAAATCACTCCAAGTCCTCTAATATTTCCTTCACTTTATTGGAAAAGCAGCAGTAAATACAGACACTTGTGGATGGTGTGTTGTAGTGATTTGTAGTTAGAAGCAGGTGAAAAGGATAAGGCCTTGTCACTAGAGCAATTACAGGAGGGGTACTCACTCAGCCAGTGTTGGAGGTGGAAAAGTAAGTCCCAGTGTATGCTGGGTAGCAAGATAGCCTGGGAACTATATAACCCCAGGGAGGGACAGGTACACGAATATCACCCCTGATGAAGCCATAGCGGTGAAACGCGTAGGGCATGTTGGTCTAGTGTACAGGAGTGAGAAGACTGATATCCATATCATATGCGGTGACTGGCATCCACAGCGCTGACGGCGGAGCAGAGTAGAGATCTCGCGAGAACTGGGACCCGATCACATGATGCGGAAGCAACTGCGGGTGTATGGAGATGCCAGTATTGTACAGCAGTGAGTGTGAGATACTCAGTGTAAACAGTCTCAACTGCCTTGTTGTAACTCATAGAGTGTGAGGTTTTTTTTTTACTTATCATGGTATCTTAACCATTTTTCATTTAAACAGTATTATACTATATTGTGTCCCTTACCTTGCTTTAAATGCACTGGTTTAATCCTTGTGACGGAGGTTGCTGTTACGCCGGTGCTGCCCGCAGACCAGACGCGTCTCCTGAGCTGAAGGGGGAAGTGGTAATACACGCACCCGCAGCAAAGGGAGCGTGTCCGGAATGTGGTATAAAGTGTTGCCAGGCCAGGTGTAGTAATGTAGACAATACTTGCCGGTACGGGTTGTAGAGATAGAGTGAAGAATGCCTTGCCGAGGTGAGGGAGTGGAGAGTGGAGATAGGTTGTAGTCCAAGCCGTGTTCAAGGGGTTACCAGAGTGAGCGTTGTCCAAGGAGTGCCGAGTTCGAGAGCCAGAGGAGGTAGTTGTACGAGCCGTGTCAGAACCTGTGAAAACACTAAGAGAATCCAGAAATACTTCCATAAGAGACTGTGTCGAGCAAAGACTGAGAGCAGAGAGGATAAAGCAGGGAGGTCCAATCAGGAATGGAGGCGGGACAGGAAGAGCTACAGGGAGACACTGCAGATTGGTGCAGCCATAACAAGCCAGGTGAGTCTTGTTGGTAAACTGAGTATGCCCGTGCGGCATGCGGGGGCGGAGCCTGAAGTCCGGGGGACAGGAAGAAGAGTATGCAGAGTGAGCGCGCTCCGTAATGCGTGTACGCGCGTGGACCGCGCCAGAGGAGGGTGCATGTGTGTGTGTGTGGGAGGGCGTGGGCGCACCCGGCGCTGAGCAGAGTAATCACCGAGGGGAGTGATCTCGCGACAGCGGCAGGGGCGAGGAGCCGCGGAGGACGGTAAGGCAGGATTGTGTTGTGTGTCCAGGGGCTAGAGGGAGAGAGTGCTCTGTGTGGGGAGCGCAGAGAATGCCGATTCCTGACAGGACCCCCCTCTTCAGGAACGGCCTCAGGACTGTCCATGAAAGGTTTCTCTGGAAACTTTTTCCTGAAGGATTTAAGAAGGGCCGGGGCATGAATGTCCTTTAAAGGTACCCAGGATCTCTCTTCAGGGCCAAAGCCCTTCCACTGCACCAAGAACTGGAGCTGGCCCCATGATAAGCGAGAATCCAAAAGAGAGTGAACTTCGTATTCCTCGTTATTTTGTACAGTAATAGGGTCCGGTTTACAAGTCTGTTATTTTTTGCCCCAGCCCTTTGCTCTTTTTTGGCAGTGCTCTACCTTCTTATTTACTTACCTTGCACTACCTATTGGTATAGCAGCACGCACCGGTACATGCAATTGCAGAGCAGCTGTTCCATCCTGAGGATTTCCTCCAGAGCTGCTGAGTGGATCCGGTTTTCAGCCAGTGTGCGGTCGGCACTCCAGTCCCTTACCTGTACACCGGGAGCAGATCACAGCTGATGGAGACGACCATTGCGGAGGAGTGGATCTCCCTCCGTCTTCCCATCAGCCACCACCCACTCCACAGCATTGGGCAGTAACACCGCGGGAGAATCCATTGGCACCCGGTAAGGCGGCGGGAGGCTTTGCTTGCAGGTCTCTACTACCATCAGCTTGTCCTTCTATACTGGGTAGCCGTCCCGCATGTCCGAGTGAGGAGGGTTTACCCCCTCTGTTTGGGGGGAGTGTACCATCGGATCGGCTTGAGGGCACACCGGCGAAGTACAGGTGAGGTGGGAGCTGCATTGGCCTCACACATACCATTTGCCATTACTCATGGGACACTCATTGCTTTATTTTTTCATGCTTACCGATTTGTAATGGTATTTCATTACGTTTTATGACATAAGATTTTGCAATATTTGTAGCATCAGCTTGGGGGTTTCCCCCTTTCTTCTCCTGATCCGGAAAGAAGTGACTGGTGATGAATGGTTTTAAGAGGGACACATGAAAGATATTGGGAATTTTCATACTGTGTGGTAGTTGGAGCCGGAATGCCACCAGATTGATTTGTTCACAAATAGGGAAGGGACCCAGGAACTTAGGTGCCAATTTTGGAGATGGTACCTTGAGGTGGATATTCTTAGAGGAGAGCCATACCAAATCCCCTGGCTTGTAACTGGGCGCCGAACGACGACGACGATCGGCCTGTAGTTTCGATCTGCGGGAGGAGTTGAGAAGGGTAGACTGAATCCTGGACCATGCGGTTTGGAGGGAAGAAATGCATTCATCTACGGCTGGTACTCCTGAAGGGATGTTGCAGATGGGTAGACAGGGAGGGTGGAAACCATAATTTATAAAGAAGGGCGACTCCCGGGTGGTTTCGTTTTTGGCAGAATTGACGACGTACTCTGCCCAAGGAAGGAGTTGAGCCCAATCATCCTGGGAATCGGATATGAAACATCTCAGGTACTTCTCCAGGGATTGATTGATTCTCTCCGTTTGTCCATTGAACTGTGGATGATAGGCAGAAGAGAAAGAAGAAGAGATGCCCAATCTCTTGGCGAAAGTTCTCCAACATTTGGATACAAATTGAGAACCTCTGTCAGAAACAATGGACGAAGGAATCTCATGAATCCGGAAAATCTGCTCCGTAAAGATATCAGCAAGGGCGGGGGAGGTGGGTAATCCCTTAAGTGGAATAAAATGGGACATCTTTGAGAACCTGTCCATGACCACTAAGATAGTGTTCATTCCTCTGGACCTGGGCAACTCCACGATGAAGTCCATCGAAATGTGGGACCAGGGGTGGTCGGGAACTGGAAGAGGTAACAGAAAACCCTGAGGCTTTTGACGGAGAGTCTTGCTTTGAGCGCACGTGGGGCAGGCGCGGGTAAACTCCAGAATATCTTGAGACATCCTTGGCCACCAGAAATTCCGACGAATTACAGTAGATCAGTAGTCTTTTTAAAACCTGGATGACCTGGGAACTTTCGGTGACGTCAGCTGGCATGGTAGCTTGAGGGAAGAGCTCCCGAGACTCCCTGCCTAAAAGCACCTAATATAAGCACAAAAAAACAACAAAATAAACACCTTTTCGGGGACTCGTCTAGGTAAAAGCCTGGAGATGGCAAACAAGCAAAAAAGAACAGGGAACCAGGACATCGCCTAGTTGTGCGAGTCAGTTCCTAAATCAGCAAGCCGAGGAGCTGAATTCCTGACTCCCGAAGATGGCGCCGAAGAGAGCTCTCAGAGGACTGAGGCAAACACATGCGGTGCCGGGGAAGGTTTAGGGGACAGAGGAGAATCGGTTGAAGCAACAAAAACATACCTTGAGAACTTATTTGATCAATTCTCAATAAAGATAAGACACAACAGCTATCACGGGGGTCAAAAAGGAAATCAAAGAACTTGCAGAGCGCATAGATAAAGTGGAAACAAAACTAGAAGAAGTGTCCCTCTCTCAAACAGCTGCTGAAGAAGAGATATGTCACCTGGGGTATGAAATCAACTCCCTGAAGGATGCGATCGAGGATCAAGAAAACAGAGATCGCCGCCAAAATATTAGGATCCGCAACATTCCTGAAGAAATAAAAAATGAAAACCTTAAAACTTACCTGAAAGATTTGTTCTCCTCCCTGATCCCAGATCTTGAACCCAGAGACCTAGAAATGGATCGAGCCCACAGAGCGCTAGGTCCCCGTTCCGAGGATCCTAGAAGGAGGAGAGATGTCATCGTAATGATGCACTCATACTCCATAAAAGAAAAACTGATGTATGAGTGCAGAGAGAGAGGAGAAATCAACTTTCAGAACAAAGCCCTCCAAGTCTTCAATGACCTCTCCAGAACAACCTTAGAGAGAAGACGCAACATGAAACCCCTTATCAGAATCCTAAACAACCAAAATATCCGCTACAGATGGGGTTTCCCATTTAAATTGATCGTCCAAAGGAACGGCAGGTTCAGATCAATCACAAGACCAGAAGACGCCCCTGCATTTCTAAAAGCTCTGGGACTCCCGGGGCTGGATCACCAGAGAGAGGGGGAGGAGGAGCCGAGTTCCCGCCATACAGCGCCCCAACACAGAGCCTCCCAGAGAGCGCCCAGAGCTGCGGACGCGTAGCAGCTCCTGAAGAAAGTTTAAATGCCGGCGCTCCCCAGCTGCTTCATTTGGTCTGGCCTGGTCTGTTCCCGGTGATTCCAGAAGGGTGAATGCTGTGAGAGACACCTGGCCCCCACCTCCACAGCCCAGGGCCGGCTGTTCCTGAGGGCCTCACGAGAGCTTTCCCCGGGATCGGCTCTTCGTCTCCCACCCCGACTAGAGGAGAAAAATTCCTCCCGATGGCGCCACCCCTGCCTTGCACTGAATACCACAGGCTCCTCTAGCACCTTTCCCGTCCTACCTTCTTGCCGTCGCAGCTCGGGGGGCCGCTCTGTTGAGGGGGGGCACCCATCTCCCGCTGCCCGCACCTCTCCTTTGCACTGAGTTCGGCTCCAGGGTGCTCACCCGTCCATGCCCCCGGCCCTTATGATCTCCCCTGTGCCTGCCTCTCTGACCCCCCCCCCCCCCTCCCCTCTGTCCCGTTCGCTACCTCGCCCGTCGGGGCCCCAGGCCTCTCCCCGAGTCTAGGGAGGGGATCCGGGGTGGTGATGCCATCTGTGCGGGTGCTGGCTATGTGACGCCTCCGAGGGGTGGGGGGGCATGCCTGAGAGGGAGTTCTTACCCCTTTCTCCGGTCGGGGAGGGTGCCGGGGACGAGCCGGGAGCACTGGACACCTTCTCCAGGGAGGCGGCTAAGAGAGCTGACCCTGTGGCCACCCGAGCAAGTCGCTGCATCCCCAAAGCTTCATGGAATGAGGGCGACAATATAACCAGCAGCGGTAACTCCAGCAACGATCCTCAGCTAACAGGTCTGTTATACACCTGCCTTCTCCCTGAGTGTTCAAAATCCCAGAGCGTGAACCCGGTGCTTGCTTCGGTCCCAGCCCCCTCCCTCCAGCCCTCTTGACTTTTACCCCATACTAGAGGAGAACAGAACTCCTTGCATAGACAAGTGGTGTTGGGATGCGGGTGGGGGTTGTTGGGATGTGGGTGGGGGCTGTTGGGGGGGTTACAATAAGCTTTTGGAGTATGGTCCTGCACTTCAGACTGGTGGAAAAAAAAAAAAGAAAAGTTCCCACGGCCGAAAAAAAACCCCAGAGAACCTGTTTGCACAAACAGAAGCCCCCCATCTCTTGCTCCCCCCTCCCTTGCTCCCCCCCTCCCTTTCTCCACCCCTCCCTTGCTCCACCCCTCCCTTGCTCCCCCTCCCCTCCCTTACTCCCCTCCCTCCCCTCCCTTGTTCCCCCTCCCTCCCCTCCCTTGTTCCCCCTCCCTTGTTCCCCCTCCCTCCCCTCCCTTGTTCCCCCTCCCTCCCCTCCCTTGCTCCCCCTCCCTCCCTTCCCTTGCTCCCCCTCCCCTCCCTTGCTCCCCCTCCCCCCTCCCTTGCTCCCCCTCCCCCCTCCTTTGCTCCCCCTCCCCCCTTCTTTGCTCCCCCTCCCTTGCTCCCCCTCCCCCTTCCCTTGCTCCCCCTCCCCCCTCCCTTGCTCCCCCTCCCCCCTCCCTTGCTCCCCCTCCCCCCTCCCTTGCTCCCCCTCCCTTGCTCCCCCTCCCTTGCTCCCCTCCCCCCTCCCTTGCTCCCCTCCCCCCTCCCTTGCTCCCCCTCCCCCCTCCCTTGTTCTCCCTCCCTCCCTCCCTTGCTCCCCCTCCCCCCTCCCTTGCTCCCCCTCCCTCCCTTGCTCCCCCTCCCTCCCTTGCTCCCCCTCCCTCCCTTGCTCCCCCTCCCTCCCTTGCTCCCCCCTCCTTTGCTCCCCCCTTCCCTCGCTCCCCCTTCCTTGCTCCTCCCCTCCCTTGCTCCGCCCCTCCCTCGCTCCCCCCTCCCATCCCTTGCTCCCCCCCTTCCTTCTTCCTCCCCCACCCCCTCCCTAAAATTACTCAGCTGAATATTGATCCTCCAGAAGTAAAGCTAAAGGCATAAATGTACATGCTGCAGCTTAACATAAGAGTAAATAAGTTCCTTTCCCCCCTTATCCTCCTCCCCTTCCCCCCTCTCTACTCCCTCTCCCCCGGCAAACAACTACTGTATAGAGGTTGGGACTCTGTTAAAATGCAAATGTCATTGGTGTACATGCTATAAAAATGTAAAGACGAAAACGCAATAAAGATGTAAACCCTCCCCTTATCCCCCCCTCCTCCATCTCCCCCTCCTCCATCCCCTCCCCCCACCCCCCAAGATCACTCAGCGAAATACTGATCCTCCAGAAGCAAAGCTAAAGGTATCAAGGTAGCCGTTGAAGCCCAACAACAGGGTAAACAAGATCCCCCCCTTTCCCCCCCGTCCCCCCCTCCCCCCTTCCCCCCCTCCCCACTTTCCCCCTTCCCCCCCTTACCCCCCTCTCACCCGCCAAACCACTATAGAGGTTGGAACTCGAGGTTGGGAAATGAGGACCTAAGTCTAGAAGCGCAAAATCCCATGGGAATATATAGATATGAACATGAAAATGTCAATGGAGAATATGTTATATAAATGTAAAGATGAAAATGCAACAAAGATGTACACCCTCCCCTCATCTCCCCTCCTCTGTCACCTCCCCCCACCATCCTCTCCCCCCTCCCCCTTTTCCCTTCCCCCCTCCCCCTCCCTTCTGCTCCCCCCCACCCCCCCTTTCCCCCCCCTTCCCCCCCCCTCTCTTCCTCCCCCCTGCCTCCCCCCTGCCTCCCCCCCTTCCCCTCCTCCCCTAATGTGAAAGTGTTATAAAGCAATTAATACGTATATGCCTAATCTGATTATGTCCAAAAAGGGGTTAAAGGAAAAGAGCACAAAGAATTTCCCCCCACCCTCAAACTACTCGAACAATGCAAGTACAAGCCCCACAGCACACTTAAGAACAGTGAAAGTTTCCCCACCACTAAACTGTTACAAGTGGTTTAACTCCTACCGCAGGGAGGGTCTCGGGCCATTTCTCTATTCGCTGACAATGTTTTCTGACCCTCGCTGACCCCCACACTTCCCTCCCCAAGCTTCAAAGGCTACAATTTGGGTCAGTCTCTGACTATAAAGTGAACATGGACAAGTCAGAAGCCTTAAATATATCCCTCCCAGCCCAGACGTGGAAACTCATTCAAGCTAACTATAAATAAAAGTGGAGTTCCACCTACATTAAATATCTTGGGGTTAAAATCTCCAACTCCAACAATACCCTCTTCCAATATAACTACCCCCACTATTCCATCAGATTAAAAAAGACCTGGGAGCATGGAAAAAACACCAAATTTCATGGTTCGGGAGAATGGTTTCAGTAAAAATGAATGTTCTCCCAAGGCTATTGTATAATTTCCAAACCCTCCCAATTGCGGTGCCACAAGCGGCGCTAAAAAACATTCAATCACTACTCCTCCAATTCATTTGGAATGATAAAAAGCCCAGGGTCCCAAGATCAGTGATGCTCTCGTCAAGAGCAAGAGGAGGTGTGGGGGTTCCTGACATAATCAGGTATTATCTCTCAGCACAACTGAAGCAGGCTGTAGTTTGGAATTGCGACCCGACCTCAGCTTGTTGGCTCGAAATAGAGTCACATAACGCACGCACCCACTCCCTCCAAGTGGCATTATGGACCACAGGCGGCAGCGGGGCTGGACCACAGAGGTTCGACCTAGGAGCAATGAGATGCATGTGGGACGTCTGGCTTCAAAGCAAAGGGAAGTATGGTCTGTTAGCTTCCCCTTCCCAGCTCACTGCAATCTTTGGGAACCCCAATTTCCCACCAGGGTGTTCCACAAGACAATTTGACCAATTCCAGAGTCACAATATTAGGATTGTTGCCGATCTGCTGCAGAAGGAGGAGATCTTAACTTATCAGGCGCTAAAGGATAAATTCTTGATCCAGGGTCTACCTGTTCAAGTATTTACAAGTATTATCATTATCCTCAACCTCTAAGTTCCGCCCACTAACTAGATTCGAATCCTTATGCACTAAAAACACCTACCAAAGAGGTCTGATCTCCGAGATATATAAAGGACTGGAGCCGACATCTAGCCCACCGAATCACCGTTACATGCAAAAATGGTCGGAGGAATTGGGCCTCCTAGTAGAGCTGGAAGACTGGGAGGAGATTTGGGAGCAAGCCGCTAAAACATCAATTTGCACAACAATAAAAGAAAATATCTATAAAATTATATTCCAGTGGTACCTGACCCCAGCTAGGCTGAGCCAGGTCTACCCCGGCACACTGGTCCTGTGCTGGCGGGGATGTGGTCAAAAGGGGGACATGAAGATGTGGTTTGTAGGTGGTCACTGCAAATTGGAACTCAGCCAAGGGATGAATAAAATCAGCTTTATTAAACTTGAATGCTGCACATCACAGAGAACACCTCTGACGCGTTTCGTTCCGTGGTGGAACTTTATCAAAGAGGGGGACATGGCCCACATTTGGTGGTCATGTCCGGAGATTCAGAGGTACTGGACCATGATCCAGACGCTTATCTACGAGTTCACGGGGCTCCCCTTCCCCTGGATCCTCTGACCCTGATGCTGAGCAAACCCATTGAGGACCTCCCTCCCCCAATGTCTAGGCTGATTACGGCCATGCTGACAGCGGCCAGATGTTCTATAGTGGCCATCTGGAAACAGATTAAGGCTCCCTCGAGAACTACAGTAATTAGAAGAATAAATGAGGTCATGACTATGGAGAAGCTGACGGCTATGCTCCAAAAGAAGATGCCTCAGTTTTGGAACACTTGGGACCCCTGGTTAGAGAGATAAAGCCCAAAAAGGCTGACCTTCTGAACCTTTAGTACCCCCCTGACTCCAGGAGAGAAGATCAAGGAAGCCTCTGGGCGAACCCCCTACCCCCCCACCCCACCTATCCATCCATCTCCCTCCCCCCACTTGTTTGTCTCCTTCCCTCCCCCCCTACTTTTTCCCCCCCTCTTTCTCTCTCCCCATATAGAAAACGGGAAAATGTTATTGGTCACTATATGATTGTATTGAGTTGAAATGTTATGGGCTCATGACATTTCTGTATGTACATTAATATGTGAACGTTACAAAATTGTAATTGTTACAAAAAAAACCTGGATGACCTGCAGATTTAGAGGAGTGACCCCAAGACAGGACCTAAGGAACAAATTTGGAAGGTACAAAGAGTTTGTTGTCGGTACGACCAAGTCCTTGGGAATGCGTCTCTGGGAGTGCAAAATCTTGTCAAGATTCTTGAAAGAAGACGTGGCGAGAATCCTCTCCTGTGGAAGGATGGTCTCCAAAGGTTCCTCTGGTCTCTCGTCAGAAGAATGTATTCGGGAGAGTGCGTCTGCCTTTACGTTTTTGGTCCCGGGGATATAGGAAAGGTGAAAATCGAATCGAGGGAAAAAAAGAGCCCAATGAGCTTGTCGTGGACCAAGGCGTCAAGCCTTTTCTATGTAAAGAAGGTTCTTGTGGTCCGTGAGAATAGTAAACGGCTCTTTCGACCCCTCCAGCAGGTGTCTCCACTCTTGAAGAGCAATCTTCACGGCCAGAAGTTCCCTGTTACCCACGTCATAGTTCCTCTCGGCGGATGAGAATTTCTTGGAAAAATATGCACAGGGATGTAACTTATCTTGAGGCGTGGGTCTCTGAGAAAGAACGGCTCCAGCGCCGCAATCAGAAGCGTCGACCTCCAGGACGAAGGGAAGTTCAATGTTGGGATGACGGAGTATAGGTGCGGATATAAAGGCTTCCTTGAGTGTCTCGAAGGCGGAGAGGGCCTCGGATGACCAAGCAGAAGGATCAGCTCCTTTTTTGGTGAGCGCAGTGAGAGGTGCCACAATGGAAGAAAAAATACTTATAAACTTACGATAGTAATTAGCGAACCCTAAAAAACGTTGTATGGCCTTGACAGAATTGGGTCTTGGCCATTCAGTAACTGCTTGAAGTTTACCGGAATCCATCATAAAATACTCATCCGAAATGATGTACCCTAGGAACGGAGTAGAGGTCTGATGAAAGGTGCACTTCTCCAGCTTGGCGTACAAATGGTGTTCACGGAGACGGGAAAGGATGTAGGAGGTGTGACGTATATGGTCCTGGAGATCTTTAGAAAAAATCAGGATATCATCCAAGTATACTATTACAAAAATATTGAGTACCTTACGAAAGACGTGATTGATGAAATCCTGGAAGACAGCGGGAGCAATACATAAGCCGAAAGGCATTACAAGATACTCATAGTGTCCGCTACGCGTGTTGAAGGCCGTCTTCCATTCATCCCCCTTCCTGATGCGCACCAGGTTATAGGCGCCACGTAGATCCAACTTGGAAAAAATCTTGGCCCCCTTTAATTTATCGAACAGTTCGGTAATAAGGGGAAGAGGGTAACGATTTTTAATAGTTATGCAGTTCAAACCCCTGTAATCGATGCAGGGCCTCAACGAGCCGTCATTTTTCTTGACGAAGAAAAACCCAGCCCCTGCTGGGGTATTGGAGTGACGAATAAAGCCTGAAAAAATGCCCTGAACTTGGTAATGAATCCCGCTTTTGGCTTCACTTTTTATCGGCCAAGCAAAACTTTTCCAAGCGGGCGCAAAAATGCGCTGCTTAGTGCATAGCCCCCTACATGTTCATTCTATTTGCAATGGACAAACAAGTAAACTAATGTGTGTGCAATGTTTACTTCAAATTTTTTAAAAACATATGGTATTGAAAAAAGAAAATAGCATACCATACACTGGTTTTTCTTATTGCTGTGTTATATGTGATCTATTATCAAGGGATGAAAAGTTCAGTCCGCGCTCTGGCTCTTTAAACTTGGAGTGTTGGTCCCTCTCAGTTCTCTTGCTGCTTCTGTGTTTATGAGGTGTCTCCCCCACCTCCAAATGTGGTCTCCACCGGAATCCCCGATGGTGATACCAATATCAGCAAAACAAGAAAAAACACAAAAGCGCACCAAGATGAGAGATAGATATTGTATTAGCAACAAATAATAAAATTAGTAACTTACATATAAAATTTCTTTAATAATCCCCGATTCTGGTGTCTATCACAGGAGTAGGGCATCACATAGGAAGTATGAAGGGTAATCTCAGTTCTGAGAGATCAGACCCGCGCGCTGGGGCTGTCTCTGTTCACTCTCCTGTCCTCCACGTGTGGTAGCGTGGTGCAGAGTGTAGCACACATGTGCAGGAACCGGGGCCTTCAATAGGTGTCCTTAGGATGCCTGTCCGTTTTTGATAGCATAGAAACGATCGGAAATAAGCAGGAACGGTACACTTGAGTGTGTACTGGTGGTGGGTAGTAAAACCGCCAGCCACAACAGTCGCGACACGTGGAGGACAGGAGAGTGAACAGAGACAGCCCCAGCGCGCGGGTCTGATCTCTCAGAACTGAGATTACCCTTCATACTTCCTATGTGATGCCCTACTCCTGTGATAGACACCAGAATCGGGGATTATTAAAGAAATTTTATATGTAAGTTACTAATTTTATTATTTGTTGCTAATACAATATCTATCTCTCATCTTGGTGCGCTTTTGTGTTTTTTCTTGTTTTGCTATTATCAAGGGATGTTTATTAGGGGTTAAGGTGAAAAATATACTTTTTTCTCCTAGTCCAACTAATAAGGTTAAACAATGGTTCTTTATTTCTGTGTAGTATACATGTATTATTCATTATGATAAATATATGGTCTTGTATACTTACACAGGAATTATAGTTGACAGTCAGGTTTTTGGGATTTCATTACCTCAGGAATTTTTATTTTATGTTGTATATATTTTTTCTGATATTGCTTGTTTGTTTATTGTTCTTATATATTTACTGCCCTTATCACCGTAAGGGTTGATTACAAAATTATCATCTTATTTACCTGAATTTAGTGTCCGTTATCATTGCAATCTGTTGGGGGTATTTATATACTGCTTCATTCACACACTACAATTGACATTTTGTCATAAAAACTAACTATGTGATGTGGAATAATAATATTTTATAAGATCCTAAAGGTATCGCAATTAAGAAATGTTTTAAATGGTCAACAATGTTCTCCTTCACTTACTTCAAACACCTGCTTGGGCGAGAAAAAACTACGTACAATTTCTCTTTTGTATTTTGACCTTCAGAATTACGTCACATTGTTTAAAAGTAACAATTTTGTAGCTAAAGCAACAGGTTTTCACACATTCATCTTAAACTCAGATCTCCAAGGTATTCGACATGGTAGGGGCATCTTCAATGCAGAGACGTCCATTTGAATCATATCGATATATGATATTTCAACCTAACGAATTTCAGGACGATAAGAGAGCTACAGTTCGAGAAATGTATGCTATATCATTCAGAAATAACCACCCATACCCCGGGTGGCATTTAGTGCCTCGCTAGAGATACCCCACAGAACTGAAACTCCACAATCACCATCTAATCCCACCCCGAGGAAGGACTATCACAGTCACCTATCAACAGGCGGCTCTGGCTTGGGTGTAACTCTACCCCAACTAGTTGACGATCTAACAATGTCCTCTCAGGCTCAGAATTATGAAAGCTCAAGCACCTCTTCTCCCTGGAAAGCACCCCGGAGGAAGATGCACAGCGAGGCTATAAGTTAATACCAGAAGTATGAGAATGGACTTCCGAGATCCCTTACAGAATTGACGTATTTGTCCAAAATATCTCTCCATACCCCATGGCTTTCGATCAAGGACAAAAACTGGTCCTTATATACCCCAGCACCCCAGTGGAGACAATGCCTCAGGTGAATGCAGCTGCAGTGTCCGAGCCGCCAGCCGAGCTGACCTTCAACTTCCGAGACTTGACCCTACTGGCCAAGTGGAGAGACCGGTAAATGGCCAAATTGGAAGAACACTGGGCTGTGTTTTCCACGAACGAGATGGATATGGGTTGCCCAGTACACCATCAGGCTGAGTGACACTACACCCTTTCGAGAACGTTCTTGTCGCATTGCCTCTCGGGATGTGGACGATGTAAGAGATGTCTTGCAAGAGATGGAAACAGCAGGGATTGTGACCGAATCTCCTCACCTACAAGTCCCTACGCCTCACCCATCGTGGTTGTGAGAAAGAAGAATGGATCGGTAATATTGTGTGTCGACTACCGGACACTGAACAACCGTACCGTACCCGATCAATACACTCTTCCTCGCACCGAAGAGATTCTCAACGCACTAACTGGGAGCCAGTGGTTCAGTGTTCTGGACTGGCGATCTGGATACTACCAGGTACAGATGAGTAAAGAAGACCAGGAGAATACTGCCTTCGTCTGCCCTCTGGGCTTCTACCAGTTCACGAGCATGAACCAAGGCATCTGCAGAACTCCAGCAACATTCCAACGCCTAATGGAGAAAACCATTGGAGACATGAATCCTCAGGAATGCTTGGTTTACCTGGACGATATTATTGTCTTCGGTAAGACCCTGGAAGAACATGAAGAATGGCTGCTTAAAGTGCTGGACCATCTGGGGCGAGAGGACCTGAAACTGTCACTCGACAGATGCCGATTCTGTCGCACCTCGATGAACTATGTGGGATACATTGTGTTTGCCGATGGAATCGCCACTGATCCGGCCAAAGTCGAGGCTGCGGTGAATTGGCCGTGACCTGAGAATGTCATGGAATTACGCTCTTTCCTCGGCTTCTGTGGCTACTATCGTCGCATTGTGGAAGGGTATTCAAGTAAGGCCAAACCTCCAAATAACCTCCTCAAGATATACCCCAAAGACATCGGGTGAAAGGCCACCTCTGCTAGACAGCCGTTTGGTGACAAATGAACGATTAAATACGAATGGGCCTGAAGAGGAGTTTAACCAAGTCACCTGTTCTTGCTTATGCCGATCGGAACAGCCCTATGTCCTCCATGTAGACGCTAGTCTTAACGGTTTAGTAGGTGCCGTCTTGCACCAGAAGCACCCGGAGGGTCTCCGACCAGTAGCCTACATCAGCCGCAGTTTGACTCCCAGCGAGCAAAATTACCCGGTTACAAGTTGGAGTTCCTTGCCCTCAAGTGGGCCATCGTGGACAAACTCCATGATTATTTGTATGGCGTATCTTTCGAAGTGAGGACGGATAACAATCCCCTCACCTATATACTAACATCTGCCAAATTAGATGCTACATCTCGGTGTGGAAAAGACTTTCGGACTCGTCAGAAACCGTTTCTTCTGGCCAAAAATGCGTGAGTCAGTGTAACGACACTGTCGATGGTGCTCCAGGTGTATTCAATGCAAGACGCTGCCTACCGGAGCCGCACCAATGGCTCAACTGAAGAGTTCGGACCCCATGGACGAATTTCCTGTGCATCGAGCCTGATGCCCGAGGTATCTGTAACGTGATGGTCATCATGGACCATTACACACGATATGCACAAGCGTTCCCAACCAAAGACCAGAAGGCCATCACGGTAGCGAAGATACTATGGGAAAATTACTTTGTGCATTATGGTCTGCCCAATCCCCTTCATTCCGACCAAGGCCGGGATTTCGAAAGCAAACTGATTCGGGAGCTACTCAAAATCCTGAAGATCACCAAGTCTCGGACAACTCTGTATCATCCAGAGGGGGACGCTCTGCCGGAGCGATTCAATAGGACGTTGCTGGACATGCTTGGCACACTAAAAGGCACTCAGAAGACAGGGTGGAGCCAACATGTGGAATTTCTAGTACATGTGTTCAACTGTACTCGACACAAGTCCACGAGATTCTCCCCATACTTTCTTATGTTCGGACGAGAAGCAAGGCTGCCAGTGGATGTACATCTGCGAGTGTCCACAGACGGGATAGACAATGCAACGCACTTCAAATATGTACAAAGGCTTCAGGAAAACCTGCAACAGGCTTAACAGCAAGCTAAGAAGTCCGCTGCCCAACTCGCCAACAACAAGAGGCGCTATGACCACAAGATCTGTCACCGGGAAATACGTCCTGGCGATGCAGTGCTTCTCCGCAACCTAGGGATTCCAGGGAAGCACAAACCGACTGACCTTTGGCGTGACGGTCGAATCACTATTGCCGGGCCTCCAGGTCTACCGGATAAAAGACATGGATGGCCGGGTCACGGTCTGGCACTGTAATTACCTTCTCCCTATTCCACAAGTGGAAGACGATGAGCCCGAAATACCGGCTACACTACTGGCGGTGAGCCGGAAACAAGTGGAGGCTGCCAAAGACACCAACCATAAGTCCACCAAAGACCACACCGATGGGGAAGAAACGAGACCGTAGAGGATCCTATGGAGGGACTGTAAGAGATGTCTGCCGAGGTATGCAATGGAGACCATTTTTAAGGTGAAATAAAAATAAGGCCTTGTTGCGCCTGTCCCTTTTAACACAGCAAAACATATGAAAATAACAATAGCCTATCCCTGTTTAAGGGCTAACTTACTTTTCCAGTCCCTTTCTCCAGAGCTGGAGGGATAATCCCATTACCACCCTATTTCCCAAAGTCTCAAGAGATACCTTAAAGCAGGTGTCCCTCCATGTCAGTCTCTGGTAGGTTCCTGGCTCCCCTGTGTCCAGGAATATAGGTCTTTGGGTGTCTTGATCTCAGCAGAGCCTTTCAGCTCAAGACCTCTTTCCTCTTGTCAGCGTCCTTGTGTACTGAGGAAAATCTCCTCGGTTTCTGGGAAACTGGCTTTTTCACAGAGCTGTGATTAGGCAGGTGGAGTGGTTGATAGCAGGTGTGCAATCAACCAGCACACTGCTGGATTAGAGGCAAGCCTGTTAACAGGGATAAGACCCTGTTACAGGGACCCTCTCAGAGGGGACCCCAAATTCATGGAGCACCTCCCGAAGGAGCTACGGATAAAGGGCCCGACCACCAACACCTACCAGGGTGGCTGCAATGAGTCAACCTCTCGATCCTAGAAGCCCATGTTTCGTGCCCCAGAGAGACTATTCAGAGATATTTATACCCTCAATGGGAGCGGCTGAGCTTCAGGACTTTTTTTATTACTCCCCAGAGGTTGTGGAAGAACTTCTCCGACGGAGCCAAAGAATTAGACATCCTCCAAATAGGATGACCTACGATTCAATTGGGGCACCCCATTATGAGGCTCAGCAGTGGGCTTGTAGCAAAGTGAAATCCGATATAGTAATGTTTACGGAAATGTACAACCTCATGAAGAGTTGATTGTGTAAATAGTATAGTGTGTGTTAAGATTGTACAGAGTGCAATGCATTTTTATATATTGTGACGGTGGGGCATGTCCGGCCTTCATTAATAAAGGTGGAGCCCAGCTGGCTGCCCCTGAAACCGTATGGCAAGGGCTGAGAGTGTCAGCTCTTGGGTGTAATATTGTACCTTACTGTGTTGCCCTGTGACACTGTCCCCCTAGGGTTATAGGATAGGAACTGTGTGTGTGTGTTGGGTTAACTATGTAAAGGCCAGTGGGCTAGATAATACATGCTGGAAAATAAAATTACCCTTTTTTTCCTAGTTCATGTTCCCTTAGCCCGAGAACTGTGAAATTTCTTGTGTGTCAGTTTTAGGGGTGATATTTGGGTAGAAATGCAATTATTTTGTTTACAGGAGTTTGGGGACCAAAGTTGCCGGTAGTCGTTTAATTCTCCCTAGCGAGCATTCATGATTTGCCGGTACGCAGGGTGAATTACACCGGGGCTTCCCTGTGTCCCCCAGACTCCTGGATTTCGAGCCCAAATATTTCCAAGTTATTTATCTTATAAGTATGAGGTACCCCAAAATATATTCTGTAATACAGTGTACTTTATATTGTGTTTTGTGTTTAATATAAGGCTCTATACAGACAGCCTGGGCATGTGTTTAAGATGCTAGCTCATTTGCATAGCGTCCATAGCTCAAGGAGGTAATTAGCATTTCAAAGCAACACCCGTTAGGTTGGTGCACATGGCCAAGGGGAGGGGATTACAGGATATCTGCCTTAGTTTCCTCCAGACATATAGGAGCCATGACAGCAGAGGGTCTGGGACTAGCTAAAAACAGCCCTGTATGTCAAAACTCATAAGCACGTTTTCCATTGGCAAGTTTTAAATTTATCACTCCTATCAGTGAATGCGTAATCTCAATCCCTGCTGTAATTGGTTTTTACACTCCTCAATGATTTAGATATGAATAAAGCCTATATAAGAGCATGCAGTAAAGCAGCTCTCTCCCTTTTTTTTGCGTGCCTGTTTCCCTGATGTGAAGACACGCTCCTGTTTGGCCTCTCACCTGTGCTTCTGAGTGAAAGAGCTATTCACACAGAGAAGCATGGGGGAGGAAAGACCTAGCGAGCAGGTTGGATTTCTGTCCAGGAGCCCAGAACCAGGGTCCGATCAAGGTAAGCCTTTGCTGAAGCAGGCGCCTTGCAACTAGGAAAGGGCTAGATTTCATTCCCCCAGACCCCTGTAAGTGTGTATATTCTCTGTATCTTGTATTTCTGTGTGTTTCTGAGGTCTTATACAAATAAACTGCCTGTTTTGCTTTGTGACTGATCCCTTAAATATAAAGGTGTATTTGGCCTGGTCTACCGTGACATATATTATATAATTTTATATGTTTTATAACTTTGTATATGTGTGATATGTTTTGTTATACGTTCCCTAAGCGGGAACGTTTAGGTTTTCACCAGGGAGAGGATACGGCCAGGTCTCCCTCTTACCTTCAGGCTGCAGACGACATGTTGACAGGCAACCAATAGAGCTGCTAAAATCTCCTGAGGGAGATTGGAACGTTAGTTGAGCTGACAGTTAGACAGTTAGGACTGTTAGGGCAGTTAGGAGTTGGAGGCTGAACACTGAAGGGGTAGGGTGTGAGTGTGCAGGTGCCTGTGGCATCTGCACTAGGCCAGAGACCCCTGCTAGGCCCCAGCTAAGCCCATCTCCCCTCAGTTTGTGGCTGCTACAGGGACAGGTCCATAGATAGGGATACTGCCCCTGTAGCTTGTAGTGAGGGACACAGCCAGGACACAGCGGTATCCTGGCCCTTGGTGGTCTAGGACCAGATCATCCCATGTAAGAGACTATCCTTGAGGTGGACACCCCATGCGGGGACCACCCCACGTGGAGGTGGAAGTGCCAGAGTCGCGGATCATCGTTGGGTCCGTGTACCCCACCACAGGATGCAGCACGCCCGGGTGTGGACGCACCCGGCAGGTACCCCACGCACAACTGCACCAACACACACTATAGTGGCAGCGCTGACCACATATAAGGGAGAAAAGTGGGCCAGATGAGTACTTGCCACGCAGCTAGAGAGCTGTGCACGGCGTCACATGTGTGCGTTGCGTGCGAGAGTAGCGTGGTGCATCCGAGGGGGCAGACCTAAGCTCCGTAGTACTCTAGAAGAGCTGCACGTGTGTGCACGCTTTGTAAGCAGAGCGGGGGTGCGCGCACATGCTGGTGCCAGAGTGGAAGTCTGTGTGATGACAGGTAAGGAGGGAACACGTCGCAAAGGACGTGTTCCCCGATTCCTTAAAGTACCCCCCCTTGAGGATCGGCCTCAGGACGATTCTCATAAGGCTTGTGCGGGAACCTGGCGTGGAACCGCTTTAACAAGCCGGGAGCATGAATCTGACGAAGAGGTATCCATGAGCGTTCCTCCGGTCCAAAGCCTTTCCAGTTTACGAGGAATTGGACACCTCCTAGAATCGATAATGGGTGGAATTTCGAATTCTTCTTGACCCTGTATGATGCAAATAAGGAAAAGTGGCAGAGCACAACCAGAAAAGTCCAAAAAATTAGGAGGGAGGTGCTCTATCCATAAAATGATTTAATGGTCATGGTTTAGAAAAAAGGCAAGGCATTACCCTACCAACATATTTCATGCTACACAGAGCACTTTATCAAGGCATACATATCCTATCATCACCAACATATTTATAAGAGTAAAATAAATTAGCTTACCAATCATACACTGTAGCTGGGATCCTCCCCACATCATACTGATGATAATCAGTTGTGGAGGCTGGTGCGCGCACCACGAGTGCAAACGCTGCCCCTTACACGCAATCCTGGGCTGGCATAGCGCAAGAGCCAAAGCTACATGCGCTTGCGCAGTGTCAGCTATTGGCAAAAGCCACCATGGAAGACGTGGAGCGTGTCTGGCTGAGCAGCTTCTACAGTAGATACTGAACAATTGGTGGACAGCTATGTCTCATTGGAAGTAGAGCGGGGGCGTGCCGCGCATGCGCGTGTCCCAGATACACCCCAACCAAAATAGCAGTGTGCGCGCACTCCCCATGCATGCAATATCCCCAACCCCTCCCCGTTGTGGTGCACTGATGAGGGAAAGTGCAAGAGTCCAGGGAGGATGCAGCTTTCTGTAAGCTGTCTTGCAACTGTTGTACGTACTTGAAGTGCGTCCTATTTGATACCCCATCGGTAAATATCCTCAGGCGTATATCCACTGGTAGCCGAGCTTCTCGTCCGAACATCAGAAAGTAGGGAGTGAACCCGGTGGATTCATGACGAATGCAGTTGTAGGAATGCACCAAGGATTCCACATGTTTACTCCACTCGCTCTTCTGAGAGCCTGCTAGGGTGCCGAGCATGTCGAGGAGAGTTCAGTTGAATCTTTCCAGCAGAGCGTCTCCCTCCGGATGATAGGGAGTCGTTTGGGGCTTGGTGATATTTACCAGTTTATGCATTTCCACGATGAGATTACTTTCAAAGTCCCAGCCTTGGTCGCAGTGCAGCCAATTGGGCAATCCATAATAAACAAAGTACTTTTCCCATAATACTTTGGCTACGGTAACGGCCCTCTGATCTTTGGTTGGAAAAGCTTGTGCGTACCGAGTATAGTGGTCCGTAATTACTAATACATTGCCTATGCCTCGGGCATCGGGATTAAGAAAGTCCATGCATACGAGTTCCATGGGCCCGGAGCTTTTTAAGTGCGCCATTGGAGCGGCTCTGATGGGTAGTGTCTTCCGTTGAATGCACCTGGAGCTTCGCCGGCAGTGCTGTTCCACTAACTCTCTCATGCATAGCCAGAAGAACCGGTCTCTTATCAACTCAAAAGTTTTATCCACTCCCAGGTGACCATGCTCATCATGTAATGCATGAAGGACCATAGATTGCAGGTTCCGGGGTAGAACCAGCTGTCTCCTATCTGGGTGATTATGGTACTGCACAATTGTCAAGTAGACAATTGTCAAGTTCGAATTTGTCCACTTCTCTCATTAGAATGGCCACCGTTTCCTTGGGAGCACGTTTTACTAATTCTGGCTTATCCTGTTGAATCGCTTGATGGATGATACCGGCCACAGAGTCCCGTATTAGGTATTGTACCAGGTCCTTCCACGCGACGACCTTGTCGGGAGTGATATTCATTCCCTCTGGATAGGTGGCCGGAATAGCCTTAGATTGGCATCCCAAGGAATCCGCTACCCTCAGCTCTGAGAACGCCACCCTATCTTCCATGATAGCAGCCGTTGAACACACAGCGTGTAGCCCTGGTCCAGGGATTTCTTCCCAGATGTTGTCGTCTGGGAGGGTATTCAGTCCCGGTCGTCAGGACAGAGCATCGGCACCGATATTCAGGTGCCCTGGTTTGTACTTTAGTGTGAACTGGTAATTTGAGAGAGCAGCCAGCCATCGGTGGCCCGTGGCATCCAATTTGGCGGACGTCAGTATATACGTTAATGGATTGGTATCTGTCCATACTTCGAAAGTAACACCATATAAGTAATTGTGGAGTTTGTCCACAATTGCCCACTTGAGAGCTAGAAATTATAATTTGTGTACTGGATAGTTTTGTTCACTAGGGGTCAAGCTGCAGCTGACATAGGCCTTTGGTCGGAGTCCAGCTGGATACTTCTGATGCAAGACGGCCCCCAGTCTGTTGAAACTTGCGTCCACATGCAGAATGTAAGGCCTCTCAGGGTCGGCATATGCCTGGACAGGTGCCTTGGTTAGGTTCCGTTTCAACCCGATAAACGCCGTCTCACAGGCGGTAGTCCACTTGTCGCCAAAGGGTGCTTGAGCGGATGCGGCTTTAAGACCAGTGTCTTCTGGATATTTCTTAAGAAGGTTGTTGAGGACCTTGGCCTTGCTGGAATACCCTTCCAGAAACCGACGATAATATCCACAGAACCCCAGGAAGGAGCGTTCTGATCGGGGCCAGTTCACCACAGCTTCAATTTTGGCCGGATCGGTGGCGATTCCATCCGCAGATGTTATGTGGCCCACGAAGGTCACTGAAGTGCGACAGAAACGACATTTATCCAAGGATAGCTTCAATCCTTCTTGACCCAGTACTTTTAGTAGCCGTTCCTCATGTTCTTCCAGGGTTTTACCGAACACGATGATGTCGTCCAGGTACTCTAGACATTCCCTAGGATTCATATCCCCAATTGTCTTTTCCATCAACCGTTGGAACGTGGCCGGGGCACCACATATGCCTTGGGGCATACGCGTGAATTAGTAGAATCCAAGGGTTCAAACAAAGGCCATTTTCTCCTGGTCCTTGGCACTCACTGGCACTTGATAGTACCATGACCTCAGGTCCAGTACGCTGAACCAGTGGTTCCCGGATAGCGCATTTAGGAGTTCTTCAGTCCGGTGAAGAGTGTACTGGTTGGGTACCGTGCGATTGTTCAATGTCCGATAATCCACACATAACCGGACCGACCCATTTTTCTTCCGCACCACCAAAATCGGCGCTATCATCACTCGTCGTCAGTGGACGGGGAGGTGGCTTCAGCAGCTTGTGTAGTGCACATCATGGACGTAGAAGGAAACATCCTGGCCAGTGCCTTCTTCTTCTGAAGGCATTGCGGCGAGATGTGACACTTCTTGCCACAGCAGAAGCAGGACATAGCACTCAGGTCGGTCTTGGTCCTATAGGTAGGGGACACTCTTCACGAGGTGTGAGAGTTAGTGTCAGATTCTTCACCATAGGGGTCTTCCTCCGCTTGGGGAGTCTCTTTTGCCACCTTCGGCCGAGAGTTCCTTTCTAGCCTCCTTCAAGGAGGCCGTATCTTTCTTTGTTGGTGTCGAGTCCCGACCTATCTGGGGAGAGCAAACCATTAAAATTGTTTCTTGAGCTTGCACTCTATTAATTAAATCTTCGAACGAAAGTGGCTGTCCTGGAGCGAGGCCACCACTAATTCGAATCATTACTGGATGCAAGGACAAGAGTACCCGTAGGAGCTGAGTGGTTCTAAGGCCGTTGGCTTTGGACTTTCACACCACCCTCTCCTTCACCAAGGTCCATAAGGACAACAGGATCTGTTGGAGGAATTCAGATACTTCCTCGGCTTGGGCAAAGGCATGAAATTTCGCCATCAAGGAGAAGACATCAACTGGAGTACCGTAGACTTTGGTGAGGTCGTGTAGTATTGCTCGATAATCCGCCTCAGGGTGGTCATCCTGGTAGAACTGTACCATGTGAGTGGCCGGAGGCTGCAGGCACTCGATGATCCTCTGTCTTTTCACGGCGTCAGAGCAGGTCCACTCCAGGAGTACTTGTTCCGCGTGATCCTTCCATTCTGGACAAGCAGCTACTTGATTTACGCAGGGAATGGATAGTCTGGACAGAACTATCTACTTTTGGAATCATAGCAGGTGATGGTGGAGGGGAGTCAGCCCAATGGTGGGTCTGGCCTACAGCACCAGGGGTGAAAGGTGACCCGGGGAAAAGTCACCTCAGTTTCTATAGAAGCTTGCCAGGTTGGGGCCAGCGATCTCCCAGTTCCCGGCGTGAGGACGGAATGGGGTTCAGTTCCGAGTAATGTACACTACCGACACACTTTATTGCTCATCGGCCAGATCCGCAAGCCGGGAGATTTCCCGGCTTGCTAGTGGCCGCCCCTCGGTGTGCCGCGCGTCACTGACGCGCTGTCACGCGTCATCGGGAGCCTGCGCCCCCTGCACGCGCGTCCAGGGCTCCCCGAGGGAGCCCTGGTGTCCCGCGATCGCGGGACGGCGGCAGGGGGTTCCAGGGGACCCGGCGGACCCGGCAGCGGTAGGGAGAGCACCCCGATCGGAGGGCGCTCTTCCGCTGCTTCGGCGCTCGCCCGTCACCCTCCGGCGCGCGCCAGGATACTGCTGCGGCCAAGAACGGGCAAATGCTCGAATAAACTTGGCCGCAGCAGTACGCAGCTGAGGTTTGCGGCATGGTCATGGCCTGGGAATTCAGGGTAAACCAAGGTGCAACCTTCACTTGAGGCCTCAGGTAAGTATAGTACTTGAGGGACAGTCTCTGAGCATATTTCATGCTCGGTGGCCAGGAGTATTGAACTCCAACAGAAATCCTCATCATACCTCCAGTCTAGGAGCAGCGCTGTGGACAGGGCCGGGAAGTCTCTTATTTGCTCACGTATAGTGAATGCACAGACGCGCAGGTGACAATCCTCCTACTGCGACCACATATCACTGTGATATTTTGCACGCCAAGGCCCATCTTGCTTGGAGTGCTCAAACATGATGGAAAATTTGATTTTGACTGAACGCTAGGGCACCCCAGGTCTAAGATCTCAGCAGCGGCCTCCAAATGTAGCCCTCTTTTCCTCTAGTGTGAAGGTTCTACTGGTGCTGGCTTTACCTGTCAGCTCACAGGAATCTGAGCCTCCGCTACTGGGAGCCTGGGGTAACAAAGATACTGAATGGCAGTACCTCCACCTGCATGGGATCCCAATTGGATGAGATAGCCCCGAGCAGGAACTATTAATAACAATCCATAGATTATAATAACAACATTTACTGTGAGCAATAACCATAAACATATACATGCAATAGCAATACTAGAGGTTACAGCTATTACCTCGCCGTGCAGGGCTTTATCTCACCACTGTGTACCCCCCACACCATGTCCACAGTACCCAAGGTGTCCTTTGGTCACTTCACCCAATTAGTGTCCCCAAAAGATGCCCACCCCTCTAGGCGGGATCAGCGCCTTATTATACCGGTGTTGGTGCACGTTTGGCGAACGGTACTTGCCGAGTGTGTCCACACCTGGGCACGCTAACGAGTAGAAGTAGAGGATCCGCCGATCCAACGATATCCTCCGCTGGATGTGGATGCTTCCCGCTGGAGTAACTGCTGCGATGATGGTCGCTCCTTCTATTGCAGCCTGGTCCCAGACTGCAGTAATAATGCTTCAATGACACAGCTGTGGCTCTAAGCTGGCTAACCACTAAAGGAGCAGGATCCCTAACTGAAGGGCCTTCCCTACAGCAGCAACAAGCTTAGAGTGAGTTGGGGCCTAACTGGGGCCTAGGGGATTTCTGGCCTAGTGCCGAGGGTCACAGACCTCTGCACCTTTACAACCTCCCCTAGCTGCATCCCTGCTCCAATTGTCAGCAAGCCCTCAGAGCACCAACTGTAACAACTGCCTCAGCAGGGAATCCTAACACTCTATTGGCCAGGCCTAGTCACCTGACACCGCAGCAACCCCCTTCACCCAAGCTACAGCGGAGGTAAATCCAAACCAGGGA
Source organism: Ascaphus truei (assembly GCF_040206685.1). Lineage (NCBI taxonomy): Eukaryota > Metazoa > Chordata > Amphibia > Anura > Ascaphidae > Ascaphus > Ascaphus truei. The sequence continues at coordinate 3,131,503 of NC_134488.1, forward strand.
ACCCAGGCCACGTAATATATACTCCCTCTCCAGACTTCCCCCTTCCACTGGTTACCCCATATTCGTAACATTACACTTAGGGTGACCAGATTTTGAAAATGAAAAACCGGGACATTTTTTTTTTTACATAACAGTTTATTTATTGTAGTACACTTATACTTATGACCATTAGTCCTTGTTACATAGTTGTGTGTGTGTGTGTTGACCTCACTAATTGAACAAAAAAAACCCAGATGTGAATGATTCTGAACCCCTTAACCAGTGTCTGA